>NW_026681874.1:0-18221 GCF_028640845.1 Ahaetulla prasina | reverse complement strand
TGCCTCTGACATAATGATATTCCTAGCCTAAGTCAGAAAGTCTTTCTATCTTCAGGCTTCCAAGATCAACCTTATTTTTTACTAGATAAAGTCAAAAATTGTGCAAAACAATGACACATACATCTGGAAAAATTAAAGGAAAGAAATTGCCATAGGAATTAAAAAAGAAAGTGTAGACGAGCCACTGGGACAAATTCAGAGATTTATTAACTCCAAAAGGGTTCTCTTTTGAGAAGATAGAAATAACTAATCCAGACTTCACGGAACAAAGGGGTGGGGGTGGGGGCAAATTTGCCTTGAAAGGACTGAAAAGCCTGCCATTTGGAAAAGAATCTTGGCTAAGCTAGCTCATTTCACTTCCAACGAAAAGAATGGCAGCTCATCTCGGCCTTATTTTGGAGCTCTTTGTTTTCTAATGTCATTAATGACATCAGTGTTGTCTTTCTGTAAATTATGAGAACCAGAGAGATATTAGCCCACTTCATTTTTTACTTGAATTACTAAGCATACCTACATTCCTCATTATTTTTGCATGCCATTATACCTATTGCTCTTCTCTTATTCAGTTATACATACAGTACATATAAAAGAATGGAATATTTCTTTTATCTGGTATATCTGGCCTAAGGGATCTAATAAATAAATTTGAATTTGAAAGAAAAAGTCAAGATCACTATCTAAATATTTCTCACCGATAAAGTTCGTCTTTGAGGTCATTATTTTCTCGTAGGAGCTCTGCTTTTTCTTCAGCGTGTTTCTGCACCTTGCAGCTGAGACTCTCATTCTCTCGTCTGAGTTTTTCCAGCTGCCCAGACTCATCTGAACGATTTTTCCTGTAAAATATCAAGAGCAGAGTGCAATTAGCCCCCTTAGGTTTTTTTTTAAATTTGATTTGATTATTTGGTGGTTTTTTATTTATTTAAACTTGTTTAAAATTAAAACTAATTAAAATAGCTGAGAAAGGAAGAGAAAGTCAGGGTTGCTATCTAAAATTTTCTCACCTGCTCAGCTTTTCTTCATACTGTTCACAAAGTTTTTCTTTTTCTTTGGCCAATTGTATATTTTTATTTGTAAGCTCCTGAATTTTTAGTTCCAGCTCCTCTTTTTCTGCCAGAAGTTTTGATATTTCCATTGTCTTCCTGCAAATTATGAAGACCGGAGAGAAATTAGCCCCCTTAGGGGTTTTTTACTTGAATTATCAACCTTTTTATTCAATTACAACACGTTAAAAATACCTTCGTGTGTGTAAATACAGAGGAAATAATACTTTAATCAATTATCTTCCTTTTTTTTAATATACATTCCACGAAAGGCACAAACAAATTCAAAATGATTTTCAGAAGCAAATCATTTTGGATGTAGAATATGGGGAAAGTTCTCACTCTCACAAATGTCTAACTGTCAACATATCCCAACAAGTTGCTTCCTCAGTGATTAAGGCAGTTCCTTGTTTATGAGGAGCACAAGGCAGTCATTATGAAAGGTTCTGTTTAAAATCAAATTCAACTATTGCTATTCCCATCTTATTTTCCAAACTCTACTAGAATATCATTTCCCACTTGTTTGATAAAATGGCCAGTCCTATTGCCAATGTAGAAATTAGGAATGTTTTATTGAAAGTGTGAACTTAATAGGATGATGCAAAGATTTGATGAACTATGCCAAGACTTACATATAACTCTGGCCCCTCGCTCTCTTCAGATCTACTTCCAGTCTTTCAGTTTTTGTCTGAACAATCTAGAGAAGCCAAAATACATCACAAATCAGGAACATATTTCCATATCAGCCCACGCACTCCCCCCCCAACTACCCCATCACTCACATTGGGCTTCTTCGCCTCTTCTTATGACATGAACTATTTCTCAGTAATGTACACTCAAAAGATTCCTCAAATGCTAGATTGCTTACCTGAGGGGAACGCAACTTTAAACTTAAATCCTGGCCCACGCGCATTTCTGGATGTCTGGAAACCTGGGAGTTCTGTGAAGAATGAAAAACATAAAATGAATTTTAGATGTTTGCTTGATAATTTTCTTCATTTCATGGTCATGAGAAGATTTACATGAATTTGTTTTCCATAAATTCTCTGTCATGTTAGTGTAAAGAAGATATTAATTGAAACTTCTTCTTTAGAAAAGAGTCTGGGGTGTAGACAAGCATATTTGAGCATATTAAAATCATGCATGTCAAGATGAGCACAAACATGTGCAACTCCCAGTTTATTGCTGTAGATGTTCAATACAGGCAATAAAGATTATTCACGCTGGGATGGAAAAGAAAGATCTAGTTTTAGTTCATTTGTATGGGAAATCAAAAACACAGTGGTTCAACAAAATACGAATCATCTAAATTTTATTTCACTGCTAGTGATATTGTATGTGGCCAAAGAAAGTAGCTAATGTGGCAAAGAAGGAACCAACCAAGAATCAGCATGAATTGCCATTCTTTAATGGAAATTACAGATAAACTACTTTGTATTGAATGGATGTGTGTGTATGAACTTCATATATGTAATAGAAATATAAAGTGAACATAAATACTATATAAAATATGCTGCACATGTATTATTAACAATTACCAATTGTGAAAAAATCATTTATTTTCATTTTTCTCACAAATATATTCTAAGGTGAGCTACAAGTATACATTATATACCTCAGCACGTCTCCGTTCTTCAGTGGCAGATGACAGAAGAGGAAGTCTCGATATTTCTTCCTGCAATGACAAAATACCCCATTTAAAAAAACAAAAACTAAATTGACAGTGATTCTTCCAGAACTGAAGAAACTTCTTGGGTGAGAATCTAAACATCTTCAGGGAAAGCAAAAAGAAAGTCCTGCTTCCTCTTGAAAAAGCATCTTGGGGACAGATAGGGAATCCTTCTACTATATCCCCAAACAGCCCTTTCATTTTAAGTAGAAAGTGCAGAGAAAACAAAAGTTCTCCTGCCAAAGTCATAAAAAATTTCATTAGCAATTTGGTCCATGAAATATGTTAAATCAATATTTACAATGACCTAAGCTAGCTCTGCAAGTTCATTGATTCATTCGTCCAAATTATATGGCTGCCCAACATGCAATGGAGACTCTGGGTCTCTCTCTTGGCTTTCCTTCCATTTATTTGTGTTTGGTTCTCAGGGACTGGCTGGACGAGTCCCTGCCATTTTTTTAGCAAGGTTTTTCAGAAGTGGTTTGTGTTGCCTTCTTCCTAGGGCTAAGAGAAGGTGACTGGCCCAGGGTCACCCACTTGGCTTTGTGCCTAAAGTGGGACAAGAAATGTCAGTCTCTGGGTTTGCAGGCTGATGCCTTAACCGTGATACCAAACTGGCTTTCTTGGGTTGCTAATAGAAGCTAACGATGTATTTCAAAAATAAAGTCCAAAACAAAACCTATACTGGCAATTGAGGATAAAAAGAAACCACAATTAATATTCTGTCTGTCTCTCTGTCTCTAACTACCTACCCTATCATCCATCCATCCATCCATCTACCTACCTACCTACCTTCCTACCTAAAATTTCTATACGTTCCACCACACATTTACTGTGACAGCCTATGAACAAATGATTTTTCTTACCTCTTGAGTAAGAACACGTTTCATGTTTTCTCTTAATTTTCTCAACAAATCGTTTTCCATCACAAAATCAGTGTTGGAAACTAGAAGATAAGGTAATAGGTGAGACTGCAGAATAGCTTTGACATTTTTATTTCAAAAATTAAAATGTAGACTTGAGAGACAATGTCTAGAATAGCACATCATTTTTAAATTATATTATATTCTTCTAATCTGATCCTTTAGGACAAGCGTTGAACACAACTAACATAAAAAGATAAGGAAATAAATAACGTTTCTGTCCTAAAGGATCTAGAGGAATAGTCACAATAATGAAAAATGTGATTGGTAAATTAAAATCCAAACCATAAAAGCATTGGCCTCTAAAGACCATACTAAAAATAAGTGTTTTACGTATGTTAGAAAGACAGAGCTGTAGCCAAATGCAGCTGCCTCAAGAGTGCCTTTTAAACTCTGGGAATGATGCAGGAAAAGGCCATCTCCCCTCTGCCTAATAGTTTCGTCTCAAAAGAGCAGCGGAGCTTCTGGGTTTCTCCCGCAGACTGTTTTTTTTTTTTTTTCTAATTTCATTTTGTCACAACAGTATACACCAACATCGACATAAAACAACAACACATCATAAAAGAAAAAAAAATATATAAGCAAAAGTATGCAATCACTATGTTAGTTCCTTGTTTATGAGGGAGCACAAGGCAGTCATTATGAAAGGTTCTGTTTAAAAATCAAATTCAACTGTTGCTATTCCCACCTTATTTCCCAAACTCTACTAGAATATCATTTCCGTCACTTGTTTGATAAAATGGCCAGTCCTATTGCCAATGTAGAAATTAGGAATGTTTTATTGAAAGTGTGAACTTAATAGGATGATGCAAAGATTTGATGAACTATGCCAAGACTTACATATAACTCTGGCCCCTCGCTCTCTTCAGATCTACTTCCAGTCTTTCAGTTTTTGTCTGAACAATCTAGAGAAGCCAAAATACATCACAAATCAGGAACATATTTCCATATCAGCCCACGCACTCCCCCCCCCAACTACCCCATCACTCACATTGGGCTTCTTCGCCTCTTCTTATGACATGGACTATTTCTCAGTAATGTACACTCAAAAGATTCCTCAAATGCTAGATTGCTTACCTGAGGGGAACGCAACTTTAAACTTAAATCCTGGCCCACGCGCATTTCTGGATGTCTGGAAACCTGGGAGTTCTGTGAAGAATGAAAAACATAAAATGAATTTTAGATGTTTGCTTGATAATTTTCTTCATTTCATGGTCATGAGAAGATTTACATGAATTTGTTTTCCATAAATTCTCTGTCATGTTAGTGTAAAGAAGATATTAATTGAAACTTCTTCTTTAGAAAAGAGTCTGGGGTGTAGACAAGCATATTTGAGCATATTAAAATCATGCATGTCAAGATGAGCACAAACATGTGCAACTCCCAGTTTATTGCTGTAGATGTTCAATACAGGCAATAAAGATTATTCACGCTGGGATGGAAAAAGAAAGATCTAGTTTTAGTTCATTTGTTTAGGAAACGTAAAACACAGTGGTTCAACAAAATACGAATCATCTAAATTTTATTTCACTGCTAGTGATATTGTATGTGGCCAAAGAAAGTAGCTAATGTGGCAAAGAAGGAACCAACCAAGAATCAGCATGAATTGCCATTCTTTAATGGAAATTACAGATAAACTACTTTGTATTGAATGGATGTATGTGTATGAACTTCGTATATGTAATAGAAATATAAAGTGAACATAAATACTATATAAAATATGCTGCACATGTATTGTTAACAATTACCAATTGTGAAAAAATCATTTATTTTCATTTTTCTCACAAATATATTCTAAGGTGAGCTACAAGTATACATTATATACCTCAGCACGTCTCCGTTCTTCAGTGGCAGATGACAGAAGAGGAAGTCTCGATATTTCTTCCTGCAATGACAAAATACCCCATTTAAAAAAACAAAAACTAAATTGACAGTGATTCTTCCAGAACTGAAGAAACTTCTTGGGTGAGAATCTAAACATCTTCAGGGAAAGCAAAAAGAAAGTCCTGCTTCCTCTTGAAAAAGCATCTTGGGGACAGATAGGGAATCCTTCTACTATATCCCCAAACAGCCCTTTCATTTTAAGTAGAAAGTGCAGAGAAAACAAAAGTTCTCCTGCCAAAGTCATAAAAAATTTCATTAGCAATTTGGTCCATGAAATATGTTAAATCAATATTTACAATGACCTAAGCTAGCTCTGCAAGTTCATTGATTCATTCGTCCAAATTATATGGCTGCCCAACATGCAATGGAGACTCTGGGTCTCTCTCTTGGCTTTCCTTCCATTTATTTGTGTTTGGTTCTCAGGGACTGGCTGGACGAGTCCCTGCCATTTTTTTAGCAAGGTTTTTCAGAAGTGGTTTGTGTTGCCTTCTTCCTAGGGCTAAGAGAAGGTGACTGGCCCAGGGTCACCCACTTGGCTTTGTGCCTAAAGTGGGACAAGAAATGTCAGTCTCTGGGTTTGCAGGCTGATGCCTTAACCGTGATACCAAACTGGCTTTCTTGGGTTGCTAATAGAAGCTAACGATGTATTTCAAAAATAAAGTCCAAAACAAAACCTATACTGGCAATTGAGGATAAAAAGAAACCACAATTAATATTCTGTCTGTCTCTCTGTCTCTAACTACCTACCCTATCATCCATCCATCCATCCATCTACCTACCTACCTACCTTCCTACCTAAAATTTCTATACGTTCCACCACACATTTACTGTGACAGCCTATGAACAAATGATTTTTCTTACCTCTTGAGTAAGAACACGTTTCATGTTTTCTCTTAATTTTCTCAACAAATCGTTTTCCATCACAAAATCAGTGTTGGAAACTAGAAGATAAGGTAATAGGTGAGACTGCAGAATAGCTTTGACATTTTTATTTCAAAAATTAAAATGTAGACTTGAGAGACAATGTCTAGAATAGCACATCATTTTTAAATTATATTATATTCTTCTAATCTGATCCTTTAGGACAAGCGTTGAACACAACTAACATAAAAAGATAAGGAAATAAATAACGTTTCTGTCCTAAAGGATCTAGAGGAATAGTCACAATAATGAAAAATGTGATTGGTAAATTAAAATCCAAACCATAAAAGCATTGGCCTCTAAAGACCATACTAAAAATAAGTGTTTTACGTATGTTAGAAAGACAGAGCTGTAGCCAAATGCAGCTGCCTCAAGAGTGCCTTTTAAACTCTGGGAATGATGCAGGAAAAGGCCATCTCCCCTCTGCCTAATAGTTTCGTCTCAAAAGAGCAGCGGAGCTTCTGGGTTTCTCCTGCAGACTGTTTTTTTTTTTTCTCTAATTTCATTTTGTCACAACAGTATACACCAACATCGACATAAAACAACAACACATCATAAAAGAAAAAAAAATATATAAGAAAAAGTATGCAATCACTATGTTAGTTTGATATAATGAAGGGAACAATAGGACAGGAACGGTAGGCACTTTTGTGCTCTTATGCACGCCCCTTATAGTCCTCTTAGGAATGGGGTGAGGTCAATAGTAGACAGTTTTTGGTTGAAGATTTTGGGATTTTGAGTAGAGTCAGGTAATGAGTTCCAAGCGTTAACAACTCTGTTACAGAAGTCATATTTTCTGCAATCAAGTTTGAAGCGGTTGACATTTAGTTTGAATCTATTGTTTGCTCTTGTATTATTGCGATTGAAGCTGAAGTAGTCTTTTACAGGAAGAATATTGCAATAGATGATTCTGTGTGTTAAACACAGGTCTTGTCGGAGTCGGCGGAGTTCTAAGTTTTCTAATCCCAGGATTTCAAGTCTGGTGGCATAAGGTATTTTGTTGTTTATGGAGGAGTGAAGAACTCTTCTAGTAAAATATTTCTGGACGCGTTCGATTGTATTAATGTCAGAGATGTGGTAGGGGTTCCAGACGGATGAGCTGTATTCAAGAATAGGTCTGGCGTGGTTGGCTTCCGGTTTGGCTCCGCTGTGTTAATGGCGGCAATTTCAGTCCGCCCGTTCTTTGTGATTCTGTGAGAGCTGTTTAGACAGTGCTAATCTTCTGTCAACAGCTCGTAAATCTCTGCCTCGGGCAAAGAGGGGGAGATGAGCATTTGAACTGAAGTTTGAGCCCCCAAGAAAAGCCCCAGAATGATTTCTGGTGGTTTGATGGGAAACGCTCCTTCGATAGTTCAAAAAAGCTCCAGAGTCCAGAACTCTGAAAAAGCAGAGCAAAACGCAGCGTCCATCTCCGTGACTGAAGAGGATTTATGATAAATTTTCAACACGGAAGAATCGAAAGCAGGAAGGCTGGCATTTGCTTGTAAGATGATTTTAACTCCCTGACAGAGAAGTTATTTGAAGAGTGGAGATGAAGAAAGATGGCGTTTTGTTTTTTGAAAGTGAAAGCTAAGGAAATGCTGATTACAATTGCTGGTGTGGAACCTCTAAGAAGAAAATAACAAGATTTTTTTTTTCTAAATGGAATTCTTTTTTTAAAAAAAAAATCTATTTCTTTTTTTATTATCTTTTTTTTTTACAGTGTTTAAGAAGAAAAATTTATTGGGTTTTTTTTTTCTTTTTTATTCCCTCCCCCCCCCTTTTTTTTTTTTCTTCTTCTTCTTCTTGATATTACTTAGTTTAAAAATGGCTTTTAAGCAAAGAGATTTAACCACTTCTAAATTATTGGAAATATCTTCACTTCAGGTACGGAAATTGAAAGAAGATATTAAAGACAGTCTAAGGAATTTTTTACAGGAGCTTATGGAGGCTCATCTTTCAGAAATAGATCAAAAATTTAATGAAATGGAGAGAGAAATACTGGATTTTAAAGATTTGGTGGAAGAGCAGAGTAAGGAGATGAAAAAATTAAAGGAATCAATTACTCCATTATTGTTATCTAGTACACAGACAGAAGAAAGACTGAATGAATTTAACCAAATTAATTTAGATTTGCAAAGGAAAATAGATGAAGTTCAAATTAATTTGAATTTAGAAAATAAAATAGATGATATTCAGGTTAAGGCTGATAAGGCAGAGGAAGAAAGGGTTATATTACAATATAAATTAATGGAATATGCTATAAGGGTAAGGGGTTTAAGAGAATTTAAAGAGGAAAATTTGAAAGAGATTTTTATTCAGGCCTTTGCCCAGATAGAGGAATGGAACCAGAAGATTTTGAAGTTAATATTGAAAAATTTATCGTGTTAATTCCTGGTGGGCAAGGCAGAAGTGTTTACCGAGAGATGTGGTTATTTATTTTACAAATAAGAGGATTAGGTATGGAATTTTGCAAGCATTTTATAAAATAAATTTCAAATATTAGGACAAGATATAATAATGATGAAGGAAATTCCTCCTAAAATGTTAAGAAAGAGAAAAATTTGCCTTTCTGGTGGATGAGCTTAAGAAACATCAGATATATTTTAGATGGGAGGTTCCAGCAGGTTTAACACTGAATTATAAAGGAAAAAGTATTTTCTCAATACAATTTGTAAAGCACGAGATTTTTATACTAATGTATTAAAGATTGGGAATTCTTTGTTAACAGATGTTAAGTTGAATGGTGAATAGATGGTTGAAAATGTGTAAGATAGAAGAAGGGGAGGGAGAATGTTTAACTTTATTAAATATGATTATGGTTAATTTTTGTAAATGACTTATTGTGGATATAAATGTGTAATTTTAGGGGTACTATATGATATATTAAAGGTATAAAGGAATAGGAAGATGGAATATTGTTTAATTTTGGAGGATAGATAGTAAAATTTAGGAACTTGGATTAAATATTATATTTAAGAGATGGATGTAATGTTAATTAGAATGTAATTGTTATAATAGATATATTGTGGATGATATAGGTGTAATTTTAACAATGTTATTTGACATAAGTAAGGTAAAGTGAAGATTTTAATTATTATAATTGACACTTTGGATATTTGTAATATTATTTGTTGTATATATAAATGTTAAAGATGTGAAAAGATGGACTATTGCTTACCCCTGAAGGTTGGACAGAAAAATTAAAGAAACTAAGTCGGAAATATGAACTATTTTTGAGAGATTGCTAAGGGAAGAAAGATATTTTAGAAGAAACCTTGGTGAATATTGGAAGATGGAACGTTGTTTTGATATTGATTGATGAAGGTTGGATATTAAAAACTACGTACTTTATTCAAGAATAAACACTAACTCAATTGGAAACTTTGGAGAACTCTAGGAGTGGAATGGTCTGATATATAATGGAGTGGAAGAAAAGTATCTTCTTTGTCTTTGGAAGGGGAGTGGAGGTTTTAAGGAACGACTATGGATTATGATTTGTGCTAGATTTTAATTTTTGTTGTTAGTTTTATACCCTGTACTCGGTTCTCGGAAGTCCTGGGGGGTGGGGGGAGGAAGGGGAAGGGAGGGGGAGGGGGTAGAAAATGGATTGCTAGTTAATGTACAAAGATGATTGAAGATGTATAATTAATGTAAGATCGGACCTGCCTGGTTACTACTTTAGAATGAAGGGAAAGAAGGAGTAGAAGAGAGAAGGAGGAAAGAGAAGAGGAGGAGGAGGAAAGGAAGGAAGAGGGGAAGAGGGGAAGAGGGAGAAGAAAGGAATAGGGAGGAAAGAGGAGAGGATGTAGATAAGAGAGGGGGAGGATGGTTATGGAAAGTAGAAGAAGGTAAAGAAGGAGAGTAAAAGGAAAAGGAAGGGGGTGGTGACCAGGCAGATCCGATTAATTGTATATGAGGGTACATTAAATATGTTATTGGATATGTTATTGGATAAGAATGTCAAAATAAAACTTTTTAAAACAAAAAAAAAAAGAATAGGTCTGGCAAATGTTTTGTATGCTCTGGTTAGTAGTGTAGAGTTTTCGGAAAAGAAGTTGCGTAAAATTAGGTTTACAACCCTCTTTAAGTCATTTGATATGAAAACTCCAAGGTCTTTGACAGGGTGGGGGTCGTCAGTAAGGTAATGTCCATCGAACTTGTACTTGTTGTTAGAGTCCTTTTTTCCAATATGTAAGACTGAGCACTTGCTGGTTGAGATTTGGAGTTGCCAAGTTTTAGACCAATCGGATACAAAGTCAAGGTCTTTTTGAAGGGTAAAAGTATTGTTAGTGGTATTAAATAGTTTGACATCGTCAGCAAAGAGAACACAATAACTTGAGATAAGGTCACAGAGATCATTTATGTATAGTATGAAGAGCTTTGGTCCAAGAACACTGCCTTGGGGAACGCCACTTTTGACAGGAACAGGATTTGATAGAGCGTTGCCAATTTTGACCACTTCTTGTCTGTTTGACAGGAAGGCATTTGTCCAATTGTGAAGAGGTCCTGAAATGCCGTAGGATTTTAGTTTTAGGAGAAGTTTATCATGTACTACTGAGTCAAAGGTTTGCAGAAGTCTATGTAGATTGCATCTATTGCTTTTCCTTGATCAAGGTTAGTAGTCCATATGTTTTTGCAGTGGAGAAGTTGTAAGTTACATGATAATTTTTTTCTGAAACCAAATTGTTTATTAGAGAGTAGGTTGTTTGTTTCAAGGTGGAGTGTAATGGATTGGTTTATGATAGATTCCATTACTTTGCATGAGACACAACATAGAGAGATAGATCTGTAATTTTCAATTAGGCTGCGATCTCCTTTTTTGAAGATAGGGATGACTGTGGCTAGAGACCAGAGTTTGGGAAGGGAACTAGTCGTGAAAGCTTTATTAAAGATTATGCTTAGGGGTTCTGCTATATTAATTGAAAGTCTTTTTAAAAAAGTATGCAGGTCCAATAGATAATGATGGTTTCAGGTTGCGAAGAGCTTTTTCAACATTATCTTCTGTGAAGTCTATATGTGTTAAGTCATTGTTAACATTTTTGGTACGATTGAGGAATGTCGGATATGAGCCATCGCTGTTTAAAAAGACTGAGCCGAAGAATGTGTTAAAGAGATTTGCTTTAACTGTTTCGTCAGTACGTTCTTTGCCGTTAGATTCTTTTATCTTTTGGTGGAATGGATCTTGTTTCTTTAAGTTGATTGTTGACAAAATTATAGAAAGCACGATTGGAATTAGTGCGTAGAAGGTCTTCTTCTTGCTTGGTGTGGTAAATGTTACATTCAGTTTTTATTTGGTTGCAAATATTTCTGTAGCGGTTTTTGAAGTTCGCTACATCACCCTTTTTGTTTCTTCTCCAGAGGGATTTTTTTTTTGGATTGAAGCTTTTTTATTGATATGGGTAATTTATTTATGTTTTTGATTTTGGTGGTGATTTGTGGTACGTATAATTTGATGATTTTATTGACTTCAAGTAGGAATACTTTATAATGGTCTTCTGCAGTGATACAGGTTGAGAATAGATTTTGCCAGTCAAGAAATGAGAGATCATTGTTTATAAGGTCATAGTTGGCTTTTTTAAAATTGTAGTTTGGAGTACTATTGTTATGACGATTTGTGTGAGGGCGTATATTTAGACAAAAGTCTATCATGCAGTGGTCGCTGTTGGAAAAGGGTTCTTTTATTTGTAGTCTGTAAATTGAGTTCATGTTATTACAAAAGATGAGGTCGAGGCAGTTCTTGAGTCTAGTATTGTTAATTGGACGGTACAAAAAGGAAAAAAGATATGACGCCGGAAGATGAGCTCCTCAGGTTGGAAGGTGTCCAATATGCTACTGGGGAAGAGCGGAGGGCTAGTACTAGTAGCGCCAGAAAGAATGAAGCCACTGGGCCAAAGCCGAAAGGACGCTCAGCTGTGGATGTATCTGGTGGTGAAAGGAAAGTCCGATGCTGTAAAGATTTTTTCTCCATAGGAACCTGGAATGTAAGATCCATGAATCAAGGCAAGCTGGATGTGGTCAAACAAGAGATGACAAGACTGAACATCGACATCTTAGCAATCAGCAAACTAAAGTGGACGGGAATGGGCGAATTTAATTCAGATGACTATCAGGTATACTACTGTGGGCAAGAATCCCTCAGAAGAAATGGAGTGGCCTTCATAATCAATAAAAAAGTAGGAAAAGCAATACTGGGATACAATCCCCAAAATGACAGAATGATCTCAGTCCGTATCCAAGGCAAACCATTCAATATCACAGTAGTTCAAGTCTATGCCCCAACCACTGGTGCTGAAGAAGATGAAATTGACCAGTTCTATGAAGCCCTACAGCACCTGACAGAATTAACACCAAAAAATGATATCCTTATCATCATGGGAGATTGGAATGCTAAAGTAGGAAGCCAAAAGATAACCGGAATAACAGGCAAATATGGCCTTGGAGTATAAAATGAAGCAGGGCACAGGCCGATAGAATTCTGTCAAGACAATACGATGGTCATAGCAAACACTCTTTTCCAACAACCTAAGAGACGACTCTACACATGGACATCACCAGATGGTCAACACAGAAATCAGATTGACTATGTGCTCTGCAGCCAAAGATGGAGAAGCTCTATACAGTCAGTAAAAACAAGACCAGGAGCTGACTGTGGCTCAGATCATGAGCTTCTTCTTGCAGAATTTAGGCTTAAACTAAAGAAAGTAGGGAAAAGCACCAGGCCACTCAGGTATGAACTAAATCATATCCCTGGTGAATATACAGTAGAGGTGACAAATAGATTTAAAGAATTAGATCTGATAGACAGAGTGCCTGATGAACTATGGACGGAGGTTCGCAACATTGTACAAGAGGTAGCAACTAAAACCATTCCAAAGAAAAAGAAATGCAAGAAAGCAAAATGGCTGTCTGAGGAAGCTCTGCAAATAGCGGAGGAAAGAAGAGAAGTGAAAGGCAAGGGAGAAAGAGAAAGATACACCCAGTTGAATGCAGAATTCCAGAGAACAGCTAGAAGAGATAAGAATGCATTCTTAAATGAACAGTGCAAAGAAATAGAAGAAAACAATAGAATAGGGAGGACCAGAGATCTATTCAAGAAAATTGGAGATATGAAGGGAACGTTTCATGCAAAGATGGGCATGATAAAGGACCAAAATGGCAGGGACCTAACAGAGGCAGAAGAGATTAAGAAGAGGTGGCAAAATTACACAGAAGTACTATACAAGAATGAGCTTAACATCCCTGATAACCACGATGGGGTGGTCACTAACCTTGAGCCAGACATCCTAGAATGTGAAGTCAAATGGGCCTTAGGAAATCTGAGCAACGACAAAGCCAGTGGAGGAGACAGTATTCCAGCTGAGCTATTCAAAATCTTAAAAGACGACGCAGTAAAAGTGCTACACCCAATTTGCCAGCAAATTTGGAAAACTCAACAGTGGCCACAGGATTGGAAAAGGTCAGTTTACATTCCAATTCCAAAGAAAGGCAATGCCAAAGAATGTTCAAACGATCGCACCATTGCACTCATTTCACATGCTAGTAAGGTTATGCTTAAAATCCTACAAGCTAGGCTCCAGCAGTATGTGGATCGAGAACTACCAGAAGTACAGGCAGGATTTCGTAGAGGCAGAGGAATTAGAGATCAAATTGCCAACATACGCTGGATCATGGAGAAAGCTAGGGAGTTCCAGAAAAACATCTACTTCTGCTTCATTGACTATGCTAAAGCCTTTGATTGTGTGGATCACAACAAATTGTGGCAAGTTCTTAAAGAGATGGGAGTACCAGACCATCTTATTTGTCTCTTGAGAAACCTGTATGCGGGTCAAGAAGCCACAGTGAGAACTGGACACGGAACCACTGATTGGTTCAAAATTGGGAAAGGAGTCCGGCAAGGCTGTATACTATCACCCTGCCTATTTAACTTATATACATCATGAGAAAGGCAAGGCTAGATGAATCAAAAATTGGAATTAAGATTGCCGGAAGAAATATTAACAACCTCAGATATGCAGATGATACCACTCTAATGGCAGAAAGCGAAGAGGAACTAAAGAATCTCTTGATGCGGGTGAAGGAGGAGAGTGCAAAAGTTGGCTTGAAACTCAACATTAAGAAAACTAAAATCATGGCATCCGGCCCTCTCCATTCCTGGCAGATAGATGGTGAAGAAATGGAGGTAGTGACAGATTTTATTTTCCTGAGCTCCAAGATCACCGCAGATGGGGACTGCAGCCAAGAAATTAAAAGACGCTTGCTCCTGGGGAGGAAAGCTATGGCAAATCTAGACAGCGTATTAAAAAGCAGAGACATCACCCTGCCAACAAAAGTGTGTATAGTCAAAGCTATGGTTTTCCCAGTTGCAATGTATGGCGGTGAAGGCTGGACCATAAGAAAGGCTGAGCGCCAAAGAATTGAGGCCTTTGAACTCTGGTGCTGGAGAAGACTCCTGCGAGTCCCTTGGGCTACAAAGCGAACGAACAAGTCAGTTCTAGAGGAGATCAACCCTGACTGCGCTTTAGAAGGCCAGATCCTGAAGATGAAACTGAAATACTTTGGCCACCTAATGAGAAAGAAGGACTCACTGGAGAAGAGCCTAATGCTGGGAAAGATTGAGGGCAAAAGAAGGGACGACAGGTGGCTGGATGGAGTCACTGAAGCAGTAGGCATGAGTTTAAATGGACTCAGAGGATGGTAGAGGACAGGAAGGCCTGGAAGAATGTTGTCCATGGGGTCGCTGATGGGTCGGACACGTCGAACTAACAACAACAAGTTGCTCAAGACCTAGGTTTGTAACGGCGCTGTATAGTGTAGTATGGATTGTGTTGGTTGTACATTCATTTGTTATCCAGTTTATAGAAGGTAGATTTAGGTCACCCAGGAAGATGAGAGGTTATGGGCAAGAGGTAGCCCATGTTAGTAGTGAGGTTAACGTTTGCATGAGCGATGTCGTAGTCAGCGGCTCTGTAGCATAGTATGAATCTAAGTGTGGTGTTGGTGGACAGGTCACATACAATAGTTTCAGGAAGAGAAAGTTTATGTGCAACTTGAATATTTTTTAAGTGCAGTGATTTTTGTAAAGATAACTCCACCACCTCTGCGGTGTTCACGATCTGATCAAAGGACTTGATATTCTTTGTTTGAAATAATGGAGTCAGTGAGGGATGAGTTTAGGCATGTATCACAAAGAAATATGATATCAAACGTACCATTGTTTAATAAGAGGATAAATTCAGGTAATTTGATTCTTGCATTTACTAATTTACATTTGAGACCTGTAGTGTTTGGTGTAGGAGAGGTAAGGGGCGTGCATACCTAGTTGTGATCGGTAGTTGATTGAGGGTTATTTGTAACAGGTGGTAGAAGGAAGGTTGGTTGAGCAATGAGCGCTACATCGTTGGATGATTGGAGGTTTTGAATGGGTGGTTGAAGATTAGTAGGTTGATCGATGGGTGAATGGATGTTTCGATTTATGGATGCCTTGTTTGATGGATGGTTGAATGTTCAACATCTCCAACATCTGCTGAAACGCATTCTCTTCACATTCTCTTCAGCAATCAGGCGCTAAGTGCTTGAAAAGGCAGCTCCCATTGCCTCCCTTAATAACTGAGGGAAACACAGTCCAGTGTTCCTGGATAGCACCAGTTGCCCATCCTCTCAGGAGTTCTCACTTTCCACATTATAACAAGAAACATCAACACTAACTTTGCTTTAAAAATGTAAATCCTATTATGTAGGGATACAACCATGGATCTGCTAAACTATCTGGAATGATCTATATAACTGGCCACGAATATTCACCATGAAGAGTCTTTTAAGTCAAGGAACTTTTTCTCTTTCATACCATAAAACACAAACAATTTCTAGAGGTAAAACTTTGATTTAATGTATGAAAAATGTTTTCACTTTGTTCCCAATTGCCAATCTGCAAAGGTAGCCGAACAAGTTGCTTTCTCACAGTTTAGGCAGTACCTTTTTGTTAGATTGCATGAGATCACAATCCCATCAATAAAATTTGCAATAGTAATGAGAGCTTCCTATGAAAAACAAGCTCATTATTGGGCCACCAACGAATAGCAGAGGTCTTCTTGGTATTCTATATTTATTCTATAATTTATCTGTCTTTAAAATGGGAATTAGCAACAAACTTTTACCGACTTCCACCTAGGTGTCTGCCCCCCAATTTTGAAGTAAAAACTAAATACTGAAAGCAAACATGTCATCAAGGCTTGGTGTCAGGTGGGTGATGACATCGTGACCTGGGTCATCCCTCCAGAGGTATGTGTGTGCTACCAGGATCCTCAGCTCCTCCACACTTCAGCACCTGCATTTCAGCCCTCAGCACCAGCAGCACGCACCTCAGAACCTCAGCACTCAGCACTTCAGAACTTCAGCACTTCAGAACCTCAGCACTTCAGCACCTCAACACCTCCGCAATTCAGCACTTCAGCACTTCAGCACCTCTGCACTTCAGCTCCTCAGCACTTCAGCACCTCAACACTTCAGCACCTCCGCACCTCAGCTCCTCAACGCTTCAGCGCCTGAGCGCTTCAGCGTTTCAGAACCTCAGCACTTCAGCACCTCCGCACCTCAGCACTTCAGCACCTCAGAACCTCCGCACGTCAGCACCTCCGCACTTCAGCACCTTAGCTCCTAAACAGCTCTGCAATTCAGCACCTCAGCTCCTCCGCAACTCAGCACCTCAACTCCTCAACACCTCAGCACAAGGATTGGACTCCTGGAGATATATATATGTAGCAGTCAAAGTCATCACAATCAGTGTTTCATGACCCATCCTAATATGTCTTAATCTTTTATCTAGCTGTGGATGGATGCTAGGGGTGCACCTTATATGCCCTACAGGAACTGTACTTTGGTGTCCTCAGGCCACCAAAGTAGACATATCACAGTTCCAATACCAAAGGCGGATGGCCAACCTTTACCCCTAAATCCTATAGTTCCTCATATACATGGTGGTCTGCTCTGCTTTTTGGCTAAGAATCCCACCTCAGAAATGGTTTCGGTGGTTTTGAATTTGATGGGATCTGAATTCAGCCTGTTTCTGAAGGGCCAGATCAATTAATCAGTGGAACGGCTTGCCTCCAGAAGTTGTGGCTGCTTTATCACTGGAGGTTTTTAAGAAGAGATTGGACAGCCAGTTATCTGGAATGGTATAGGGTCTCCTGCTTGAGCAGGGTGGGTTGGACTAGAAGACATCCAATGCCTCTTCCAACTCTGTTGTTCTGTTAAACAAAGACAATGTGAGAACTGTATTAGATGTCGTAGTATAGGTACAACATAAAAAGAAGGCATGTTCAGCCGAGAAAGCTTTTGATGATTGGAATTGGTCCTTTTTGTTGAAAGTTCTGGAAATTATGGACTTTGACAACAATTTTATTCAAGGATTTAAGTCGATATATACATCTCAGAAGGTTCAAATTATGATAAATGGTGATCTAACTAAACCTTGTGATATCCAGAAGGGGGCAAGATTAGGTTGTCCTTTGACCCTTTGGCTGTTTATTTTGGCTCCTGAAGTATTGACCAGTCATGGCCCATGAAAGGAGAAAGGAGAGCAGAAGGAAGGTTCCATTAGGTTAGTTGCCTAGCAACAGAGTAAAGATTCAGATAGTGGCAATTAGCTGCAGCAACATTCCGAGGAGTGACAGCCCACAGAACAGACTTGGCTCCCTCTCTTCTCTTAGCAGGAAAGGAGGTTTAGCTCAGATGTGATCCCTGTGTATTAATTTCACACTCGAACCTTAGACCCTTGGACTGGCTGACAAACCTGACTCTTCTCTT
>NW_026681873.1:0-18222 GCF_028640845.1 Ahaetulla prasina | reverse complement strand
GATCACAGCTGAGCTTCCTAATTGTCAGAGCCTCTTTTTACTTTTAAAGCAGTTTTACAACCAATTTTAACAATCTATTTGGTCGAATAGGTTGTAAAAATGCTTTAAAAGTAAAAAAGATTGCATGTGTTAGATTCGGGCAATAACGAGGCAGGAGACCAGATGGTGACAACAGCTCTTTAGTTTATAGTGAACCCAGCAGCGAACAACAGACAAACCCCTCTTTATATACAGTTCAGTCGGAGGCAACAACCAATCAGCAACATGCTATTTCCGCTCTATTTTCCTCCAAAACCCTTAAAGATACATTACACTCCTCCTCCCAGAAAACTTTTACCCTATTTACATAAAATGAATAATTATTTTCTCGTAGTCACGTAAATGCAGGGCGCCTCCTAACTCTTCGGACCTCGCGGTTCATTATCTGGGAGTGAGTCGAGCTGGCGGAGGGACTGTTGTTCCTCTCAGCTCCTCCTCCAGGCCACCTGGCCTTAGATTACTTGCAGAGTCGTTCCTGCTTCCCTCCGGAGGGACCGGTTGGTGTCACTGGACCTCATCGAACTCAGATAAGTCCTGCAGTTTTCTCGGGTTTGAGTTAGCTGTGGATTCAATCGTTTGATAGTCAGGGCCTGTTTCGTCTAAGAGCGAAGAGAATATTTATAGCTCAGGGTTGAACTGTGGTATCCTTGATTCTCTCTAAACTTGGTTGTTCTCTTGCAGACATTTCATTACCCAACTGAGTAACGTCATCAGTGCTAAAAGGGAGTGATACTCCCTTTTATATATTTATATATTAGTGACTTGTCCTGTTAGCATTGGTAGGAGTATTCTTGATGGTTCCTTGATTAGGCTGTTGTTTACTGTTTGTTTGTTTGTTTGTTTGTTTGTTTGTGGTGGTGGGGGTTCCTTGATTGGGGTATTGTTTACCTTGATTGTGGGTCTAGTGTTAATCTTGGTGATAATTTCTCCTCGCCTGGGTTCTGATTGCTGGCGAGGAGGTGTTCTCAGTGGTGGGGTTCAGGCAGGTTTGTCCAAACCGTTAGTTAAATTGCTTGGCTGGGCTTGCCTCCTTCCCTGCCCCTTTGAAGAGTCCCCACGTGCCCCATTTTGGCTCCCAAATAAATGTAGGGTGGCCTCCTAGGCTAAAGGCTCGGTGGCTGCAATGCAGCCCCTCAGAGCCCATTTTGCTCCCAGGAGGATGTAGGGAGGCCTCCTAGGCCCCAAACGGAGCACGGAGGTGCAGTGTGCCCCCCTAAGGTCCGTTTACTCCCAGGAGGGTACAAGAGGCTGAGTGCTGCCTGTCACACCCCTGGCCACACCATCATGGCCACGCCCACCCAGCCAGTCATAGGTCAGAGAACCAGTTGTTAAATTATTTGAATCCCACCATTGGGGTGTTGTGTCCTCTCCTTCACGACCGGCCGAGCTAGGGTGATTGTCAACCAATCCGAGCAGCAGAAACGCGGCAACAGAAAGAGCGGGAAGCCGGAGAGCTCCTATTGGTTTATGCTTTTACAGCTACACTCACATTGAGACAGTTCTGTCTGGGAAAACAGTTCGAGTTGAGTTCAGTTAGGAAGCAGATCGTTATGTTGATCGCTGTTAGCAATAAACGGAAGTTATTTTAATTAGTAGTTCTGGTTTTCTTCCTTCTGGAGAAGGATTTAGCAGGTGATCTTCCAGTTATGGAAGAGCCAGGCTGAAAATGAATGAGGAATGCTGGAGTGGGACCTCAAAAGAATTTCCATTTTTATATTTGTCTCAGTTGTTTCAGAACAGGGAGCTTTCCTTTGACCAGAGAAACATTTGAAATTTCAAAAGGATGTTTCAGGTGAACATCAAAATGGCTGTTACGGAGAACTGCCTCTTGAAGATGCCTTTAGCAACTTCACACAAACCTCTTATTTAATTTGCCCTATTAAAATAACATTGTCTAAAAATCAAGTGGGCCAAGGAATCTGGGTACCAAGAAATGTGCTTAGGGAACATCTTGGTGACGGTAGATCAGTGGTGAAATGTAAAATTTGTTACTACCGGTTCTGTGGGCGTGGCTTGGTGGAAGGGGTAATGTGACTGGGGCGTGGCCAACTTATCGGCAGAAGAAAAAATGCTTTTAAAAGTTTAAAAAAAAACACCTCTGATGATCGCGCGGCTCAGCTGGGCATGGGCGGGGGGGCAGGGTTTTTTGCTACCGGTTCTCCGAACCACCCGCCGCCATCGCTATTGGATCAGGCAATCCGGTCTGAACCGGGAGCATTTCACCGCTGCTATAGATATTATACTACCTGTCACCTTCCCTATCTTTTGGTGAACAGGAACCTACTGAAATTGTAAAGTTAAGGATTCCAATCTCACATTGTTGGATGTGCTTTGCAAATTGTCTGACCGTATCCTGCCGCAAGGATGGGGAAATCTTATTCCACAATTTGTCTCATGAATTCTAATGATCTGGAGATGGTACTTTGAAAATATTTCCCCTAGAACAGGGGTGTCAAACTCAAGACCTGGGGGCCGGATCTGGCCCATGGGGTGCTTAGATCTATCCCACGGGCCTGCCTTGAAAACAGTGAATGACCAGCCCGTAGTGCCTCTGCCAGCAAGAAGGGAGCTTGGGAGGGCTGCGTACAGCATTCCAGGGCTCTGTTTTGGCCCCTGACAGCCTCCTCCAATCTTCGGCTAGCAAAATCAAAGTTCGGGAAGGCCATGTGGCAGCGGGCTAAAGGAGGCTGTTGCAGCCCACACACGGCCTCCCTGAACTCCATTTTCACTGGCAGAGGTCTGTAGGAAACCATTGCAGCCAAAAATGGAGCCCGGGAGGTCCATAGTTGCAATAAATGAAGCCTCAATGAGTGACATTGAGGGCCACGCCCACCATGACCATGCCACCTGGTCACGCCCATGGCCATCCACCCTACTGAGGTCAAACACAACCCTGGTGGGGCTCTCAATGAAATCGAGTTTCGTTTTGTTTTTTTGAATTTATATCCTGCCCTTCAAGACTCAGAGCGGCTTACAATGTGTTAAGCAATAGTCTTCATTCATTTGTATATTATATACAAAGTCAACTTATTGCCCCCAACAATCTGGGTCCTCATTTTTACCTACCTTATAAAGGATGGAAGGCTGAGTCAACCTTGGGCCTGGTGGGACTTGAACTTGCAGTAATTGCAAGCAGCTGCTGTTAATAACAGACAGACTTAGTCTGCTGAGCCACCAGAGGCCCCAGATGTCTAGTCTCTCATCTATCCAGGGCAGGGATGTCACCAGAGTTTGACACCCCTGCCCTAGATAGATGAGAGACTAGAGCAGCAGTTTGAAATAGAAACTGCTTGATACCGAGGAGGTCAATTTAGTTTTCTCTTTATCTTCTATAGACCGCTAAATTGAGGTGGGGGGAAATTATGCCCACCCTCTTTAGAAACCCTTTATGGAAAGCTATTGTCCATATTAAGGGACACTGTGGCTCAGTGGCTAAGACGCTGAGCTTGTCGATCGAAAGGTCAGCGGTTCAAATCCCTAGTGCCGCATAACGGGTTGAGCTCCTGTTACTTGTCCCAGCTTCTGCCAACCTCGCAGTTTGAAAGCGTATAAAAAAAAGAAGTAGAAAAATAGGGGCCACCTGTTGTGACTCAGGCCCAAGTAGGTAGTAGGAAACTCAGTCGGTGTAAAAACAAACAAACTTTATTATAACAGCTGAGAATTAACTCATTCTCAGCGTAGTCCAATTAAATTAAAGCAAATTCCTCCCAACACAATTCCTCAGTCCTATCAGGCCTTTCTTGGCAAAAGTTTAGAAGACACTGATACAAATGCAACAAGACAAAGCTGTTAATGTTGTTTTCTGGCAAAGAGCCCAAACACCATTGCTGGTCCTTTAAGCCTTATGGGAGGGACCAATCATCTCTTGACCCTACTCCCAAGTCATCCTCTTTGCTTGAGCTACTCTTGCCTTCTGGCAGCTCTTCTCATGCGTGCATTAGGAACAGGATCCTCCTGGACTTCCGGTTTGGCACCGAGGGTGATGGTGGTGATCTTTATGATCACCAACCTCTGATTATGTGGAATCGCTAGGACAGCTTAAATCTGCTGTCCAGCTGTTCGGAAAACCCCTCTTCGGGAGAAGGAGAAGGTGGTGAGCTGAGGGCAGAGGTTGAATTTCCTAAAGCCCTGAGAAAAAGGGGTTTGAAGGGTTAAGTTCCTCCAGTAACCCAAGTGCTCCAGATCCGAGGATTCTTCTGCTTTGGAACCAATCACCACGACCAAACGCCGAGATTTATTTTGGACAATAAAGGATTATACCGGACAGAACGAAAGTGGGAGAACTTTATGCAAGTAGCTAAGCCGATTCCCCGATACTTTGTAACAAGCTTGAAAACAGCAAGAAAATGGAGGCGAATTGTTAACAAGTTAACGAGTGGAAAGCAAAAGTGATACTTTCAGCTTGCCGTCTGCAGTTTGTAATTTGCATGTTAGCTGCTTTAACTCTTTAACTTTGCTGCCTGCTGATAGAATCTAGGGAGATTTTAAATACTGCTTTTAAAAGACTGTGTTTTAGAGGTTAAGAAGATTTAAAGTGAATATTAAGTTGGAAATAAATAAATAAATAATTTTATAGAAGATGGCAGCCAAACAATTAAAGTCTACTGTAACAAAGAGCTCTGGAACTTTATCAGCTGGTGCCTCCAGCTCATACAGCAGAGACTAGAACATTGAATTTAGAGGCGTTACAAGAGAACTTAAAAGGCTTTATAGAAGAAAAATTTAAAGTAATAACTGATGAGATGTCTGAAATGAAAGAGCAGATATCAGAAATTCAAGTGGAAATAAAGAAGTTAAAGAAGGATTTGTAATGGCAGTACAAAGTTTGGCAACGAATGTGATTTTATTAGAAGAGGAGGTTGCAGAAATTAAGCAACATAATTTAAAATTAGAAAAGAATATGGATGAATTTGAAAGTAAAATGGAAAAACAGAGGATGAAATAGTTTTGATACAATATAGAAATATGGAATTTGCTTAGAATTCGAGGTTTGAAAGAAAATAAGGAAGAGAATTTAAGGAAATTTTTTCTGAAGTATTTGCTGAGATATTAGCAGCTCGTCCAGCAGATGGCTTATCAAATTGATAAAATATATCACAACCAATAATGTTGGAAACTTGGGAAAGAATTTGGGTGAGGAATGTTAAATTTACACAAGCGCAAAATATGAGAGAAAATTTTATAAGATGTTTTATAGATGGCATTTAGACCCCAAAAGTTGTCTGTATGTATCCTAATGTACAGGCTAAATGTTGGAGATGCGATTGTGAAGATGCCACTTATTACCATATATGGTGGACTTGTAAAAAGTTAAAGCATTTTGGATTAAAGTATGGTGGGTCATGCAGAATATTTTGAAAAAGAAGATTAAGTTTACTCCGCAGTTCTTTCTACTAGGAATAATTATGGACTATACAGCTATAGAGACTAAATTGATTTTGAACTTAATAACAGCTGCAAGACTTTTGATTGCTCAGTATTGGAAGAAAGAAGAATTACCTACAATTGAAGAATGGACACTCAAAGTATCAAATCTGGCAGAGATGGCAAAAATCTCCGCTTACTTGAAAGACTATACACTAGAAAAATATATTTTAGAATGGAAAATGTGGATTGATTATATTCAAAATAAGTATCAGATAAAAAAATATCGAATAGCATATGAGTAAATTTAGGAAATATTTTGTATTAGATATATTTTTGAAGGAGAGGGAATTGAGAGTGACTAAGTGTGGTGTGACTAGAGATTATAATTTAGGAATTATTTTAGATTATGATTGTTAGTTTTGATACCCTGCATTTTGTTCTGGGAAGTCGGGTGGGGTGGGGGTAAGGAGGAGGGAATTGGGGGTTTGGTAGAGATGGAGTGATGGTTAATGTACAGGGATTATTGAAGATGTATAAATATAATTAATGTAGGGTCGGGTCTGCCTAGTTACCATTTTAGAACGGTGAGGAGGGAGAAAAGAGAGAGTAGGAGGTAGGAAAGAGGAGAAGAGGAAGGAAGAGGGATAGAGGGAGAAGGAAGGTGTAGGGTGGAGGGAGGAGAGGATGTAGATAAGAGAAGGAGAGGAAGGTCTGGAAAGTAAGAAGAAGGTAGAAGAGGAAGAGTGTTAAAAGGGTGGTGGTGACTGGGCAAGCCCGACTAATTGTATATAACTGTACATTGATGAATTATTTGATATGATTGTAAAATAAAACTTTTATAAAAAAAGGAACAGGCTCCTCCTGTTCCTCTGACTCACTACTGTCAGCCTCTGGAGGCTCTGGAGTCTGTACCTCACTCCCTGATGGCCCTGGCCCCACCTCTGCCTCCGACGCAGAGCCCTCATCTGGGTCTTCCCCAGCCTCCAGGACTGGCCCATGTTCTTCCTCAGCCTCATCGCAGTCTGACTCCGTTGCCAGCTCCGCAGGCTGCTGGCGGACCACAACACCCCATTTGGTGGGAAGGTAACAGCATTCCGTGCGCCTTTGGCGTTTAGTCATGCTGGCCACATGACCACGGAGACGTCTTCGGACAGCGCTGGCTCTTTGGCTTTGAAATGGAGATGATCATTGCCCCCTAGAGTCAGGAATGACTAGCACATATGTGTAAGGGGAACTTTTACCTTTATTGTCTATATTATCCTGAGGTTTGAATTACAGTGGCTGAGGACATTTCAATCTACCGTCTCTAAAGGAGCAAGAGCAAGCGTGCTTTAAAAACAAACAGGTTTTTTATATATCAGACCCTTAATACAAACTGAGGCTCCAAGGGATGGTAATAAGGACTTTAATGGCTATTTAGGCACTAGAGGCCCTGTTCCCTATTTGTGTCACTACATAGCTGAGATGGCGCTGTGAGTGTAAATAGCCTTTTGACGTTCTATTAATTTTGTTCTGCTGATTCAGTCCGTGGTTGGAGGGTCCCTAATTTATTGGGGGAAAAGGTGAAGTGTTGTTTTCCAGCTCTGTTCCCTTGGCTGTCCTGAGTAGACTATTTTTTTATACCATTGGCAATCCTAAAGAGTTTTACTTCCTGACAGGGATCTGACTCTCTCCCTTGGTGATTCCCTTCTACTTGTTTCCATCTCGTGTAGATGCAATGACATCACATGGATCTAAGTATGTTTATCTATGTAATGTGACTATTATCTTCAATGGTGGGTTTCAAATCTTTTTACTACCGGTTCTGTGGGCATGGCTTGGTGGCTATGGCATGCCTTGTTGGGTGTGGCTTGATGGGCGTGGCAGGGGAAGGATACTGTAAAATCTCCATTCTCACCCCACTCCAGGGGAAGGATACTCTAAAATCCCCATTTCCTATCAATCAGCTGAGACTTGGGAGGCAGAGAATAGATGGGGTCGGGGCCAGTCAGAATTTTTATTACGGTTCTCTGAACTACTCAAAATTTCCACTACCAGGTTTTTTGTTTTTTTTTACATTTATATTCCGCCCTTCTCCGAAGACTCAGGGCGGCTTACAGTGTGTAAGCAATAGTCTCATTCTATTTGTATATTTATATACGAAGTCAACTTATTGCCCCGCACAACAATCTGGGTCCTCATTTTACCTACCTTATAAAGGATGGAAGGCTGAGTCAACCTTGGGCCTGGTGGGACTAGAACCTGCAGTAATTGCAGGCAGCTGTGTTTAATAACAGGCTTCTTACAGCCTGAGCCACACCGCGGCCCCCAGTTCTCCAGAACTGGTCAGAACCTACTGAAACCCACCTCTGATGATCTTCTCATCTTTTCCACTACCTTCTCTTATTGGTGTCATTTTTATGATTGTCATCACTTTGTTGTTGTTGTTGTTACCAGATTTCTCCAAAAGATGACCTACCTTGAAAAGAAGCCCTATCACGCTTTTTGAGCGCATGATCAAATTAAGCCCCACCCACAAAATTAGCCCTAATTAAGACGCCCACCCCAGGGTGCAGGGGACACAGGTAAAAATAAGCTAGGTGGGGATGGGGGTTCCCTACTTACCAGGCTTCAGACACCCCAACACCTGCCTCGCTTCTTCTGTTTTTGTGCAGCTGTTGTTGCCACTGCACATCGCCGCCTCTTTTCACCTTTAGATGTTAACCGAAGGCATCAAGCCGATAACAGAGATCCGGAGCTCTGTTATCGGCTACAGACGCCTTCTGGCAAGCATCTGAAGGTGAAATGGAGGCTGGGGTGATGTGTGCGAGTGGTGGCAAGCAGCCGCAGAAAAAGTGGACCAGCAGCGGGCTCCTGCTGGGCAGGGCTGTCAGTGCCACCGCCACGAGGTGAGTCAATAATTACAACCCTCCAAAAAGAAGGCCTAGTCGTTTTTTTCAGGGGTCAGAAAATAAGATCTGGCCTTCTTTTGGGGGAAACACGGCATTATTATTATTATTATTACTATTATTATCTGTTTCAGGCATCAAACATAAAACTCAGTCAACTGAACATTTAAAATGTGTCACAAATACCATGGACTGGTGCTAATGGTTGGTACGGGTTGCTGCCAGCATCCTAGGTATCAACCAAGTATCTTCTTAAAATATACGACGTTCTGAGTACCGCATTTTTTGCAGTTCTGCTGGTGTTATTGCAGGAAGCTGCAATTTCTTGATGTTCTTTGTAAAATTCTTGGTCATGGTACCAAGTGTGCCGATGACAATGGGTATCACTTTTAAATGTTTCATCCATAGCCATGTAGTTTCGATGGCCAGGATGATGATGATGATGATGATGGTTGTTGTTGTTGTTGTTGTTGTTGTTGTTATTATTATTATTATTATTATTATTATTATTATTATTATTATTATTATTATTATTATTATTTCGCAACCATCAGAAATATGAGTCAGTGCCAAGCATCTGAATTTTGATCACGTGACCAAAGGGATGCTGCAACAGTGTGAAAAATGGTCATGTTGCTTTTTTCAGCACCATTGTAACTTCGAACACTCACTAACAAATGGTTGTAAATTGAGGACTACCTGTAATCATTTGTAAAATAATAGCAGCAGGAGGCAAGTAAATAAAAATGTATACATACATACATACTTGGGGGCTATTTCAAGATATCTATTTCAATATAGATAGCCCTTGACTTATGAGCATTGTTTGATGACCATTAGAAGTTACTATGGTACTGAAACAGGTGGATACGGTTAGTCCATTTAGCATCCGTTAGACCAGGGATGTCAAACTTGCATCGTCACCATGGCGTCATGTGATGTATTGTGACTTTTCCCCTCTTTGTTAAACCGTGACATATTTGGCCCGCGGGCCTGAGTTTGACAGCCCTGCATTAGACCATCACAGCATCTGTGATCAAAATTGCTTGTCAACTGGCCATTTACAACAGTTGTAGCATCCCAGGGTAATGCAATTGCCATACGCCTTTTCCCAGCAAAATCAATGAAGTCTGATTCACTTAACAATTGCATGATTTGCTTAACAGCCCCAGCCAAAAGGATATAAAATTGACACGACTCACGTAAAGATGGCATTGCTTAGTGGTAGAAGTTTCAGTTCCTATTGTGGCTGAAGTCAAGGATTCTGTATAAGTTTCTTCAAACAATCAGGAACCTCTAACAGGGTATCCAACTGTGAAAAAGTCTTCATGCGCACATAGAATTTTTGGAGGTGGACAAGAGAGATGGGCATAGTTAGAAGAGAACTAGGACTGGGAATCAGGACTCCCTTATCGCATTGATAACAGAACATATGTATCTCTGTTTAGGTCCTTTTTCTTACTCTCTATATTGATTTTAGACGCTCCCAGTTAGTGTCACTCAGCCCAATTTACTGCTCCAGATTATTATCATGTAGAGAAGTTTTTGTTCGAATACATTGTTGGAATGTATTTTGGAACAACTACAGCCAATCAGTAGATGGCAGTGTTTATGAATTTGTATCTAGGGTATATAAGCTGTCTTTTTGTTCTGAGTAATGTTTCCTGTTTCATGAGCTGTTAAGCAGTAAAGCACATGGTGACTGTGCACTTTGTTCTGTAGGACTATATACAGAATTTCTAACAGGTTTTTGTTTTCCTTAGCACCTCACATTGCCAACATCAGATCATGTCCTTATAAAAACCTTAATTTGTCCTGAATTTAATTGTTGGCATTTTTTTCTGACTCTTTCTTTTCCTTCTGGCTTTATGACCTACAGCCCAGGAAAGGCCCATAATAATCATTACAAAACAAAAACGGAGAAAAGAGTCAGCTTAGGTACTCTTGCTATGCACTACTGTTATGAATGTGAAATATTCCACAAATCCACCTCCTTTCTATCCTACCATTCCATACCGTTCTAATTTAAAGATTATTTTCCCTATCTTCACTTAGTTGTATTCTTTAGGAACCATTTTCAGCTGTTTATAGTCCTGCGTTAATCAAAGCTTTTGTGCTGAGCCCCCATTTAATTTCCTCCATAGTCACTGGTCCCCTAATTACTTCAACTTTTTTTTAAAAAAAACCTTATCCAATACACTCATCCCGTTATACCTTAGATATCTCTTTTCATTTTAGATGATGTATTTTATAGTAGGAAGACTTAGCAGGATACAAAGCAATCAAAACTGCATTGTCTAGTGTAACAGTGGGGAACTTCTAGCAGAATGGCACAAAGATTAATAAGATTGGCTTTGCATCAGTGGAAAGAAAACTAAATAAAAGGTCACTTTGAAAACCCAGTCCTTGAAGTTATATTTTCCAGTGTTGCCAATATGGGGCGCTTGGCTTGCAGCTCTACCCCAAACGTTTTTCTGAACGTGAAGCACAAATGTGAAAATGTGATTTTAACATGGAGCTTTTCATTCTTACAGACAGCTAGCACTTTAAATACCTATCAACTCCCAGCTAATGTTATTGTCAGACAATCCTGCTGAGTTACCGTGAATAATGTCTCTAGATGTTCCAAATTATAACTTCCGGGCTAGAACTCTGGTTTGAAAATGCATTGTATTATCATGATTGCACATTAATTAGTAAGGAATTGTTTCAATTTGTCTGAAATTGTTTGTTTATCTGTCCCTTCCTTCCTCCCTTCACTGCTGAGAGCCATTTCAGATAAAGGGCAAGGTAAAAAGGATTTAAATAATCACTTGATGGAACTAATAAGCAATGGGAACATAAATAATATTCCTTTGTTAAATAGGGTTCATGTTTAGGCTTAAGGTACAATGTTCTCTATGGTATATTTTCAAAGGAGTCCCTGTGGATTTTACTCCATTAGTTGTTCCCGACTATAGGGATGATGCTCATCTCCATTTCAAGACTGTTGAGCCAATGCTGTCCAAAGACATTTCCACAATCATGTGGCCAGCATGTCACAGAGCACTGTTATTTTCCCACTGAAGTGGTACCTATTTATCTACTTGCATTTGCATGCTTTTGAACTGCTAGGTTGGCAGGCGCTGAGGCGAGGGTGGGAGCTCAGCCCATAGCGTGACGCTTGGATCTCAAACCTGGGCTGCCGACTTTCCAGACGACAAGCCCAATGTCGTAACCACTGAGGTACTGCCCCAGACCATGGTATATTGTAGAGAAGTTGCATTGTAAATGAATGCCCTTATCCAATAGCGCACAATTTTTGTCACACTGAGGACCAAATTAATTTTGGAGTGCAGATATACTGGATCATCCCCATTCACCGAATTTTTCCTTCATGTTGCAGAATAGAGGTTGGATCACCTGGTGTCCTACTTTCTATCTCTATTCTGCTGCCATACCATAGGGACATAAATGGATTAAATGATTAAAGATACTCCTTCTGGTACTGTCCATCCTAACAGCCTACAATTTTGTGTCCAGGGGGTCTGGAAATGTCTGTGCTGTTTATCTAACTTGATCTTATCCTGTTTTGCCACTGGAACATTCTGATATTTGCTGGTTTATTTATTTATTTATTGTTCACATTTTTATACCGCCCTTCTCCGAGGACTCAGGGCGGTGTACAGCATAGATAAAACACAAATACCAAGAAATTTAAAATACAATATATCATTAAAAAACTAATTCCATAAGCTGAATATTTAAAATAAATGAGTAAAATTATAAAATAGAATAACCCCCTTAAAAACCCCACTAAAAACCCTCGATCAAGTCAATAAACCTTGTGTTCCAGTGGTGGGTTCGGACCGATTCTATAGAACTGGTAGTAAAACTGGTCGGAGGCTCCGCCCACTGACCCGGATGTCGTTATAGGTGATCTGTGCATGCGGAGAAGCTCAGCGTGCATGCAAGTGAGGGGAGTGTGTGTGCACAATCCCGTTGCGAACCAGTAGTAAAGTAGAAAAGTAGAACCCACCCACAGTTCTGTTTTTGCTAGCTATACTGAGTGGTTTTATGTTTGCTCTGATTTGTATACTGGTGGTCCTCATTTAACGAGCACTTGTTCAGCGACCATTTCAACTTGTGACGGCATTGAATAGAGGTAGTTATAACTCGTCCTCAAAGTTCCAGCCATCTCGGCATTCCCACTGTCACATGATTACAATTTGTATGCTTAATGAACAACCCAGACTTCTGACTATCACCATGTCCTATAATCACCTGATTGCTACCCTGTTTCCCTCCCCCAAAATAAGACATCCCCTGCTAATAAGCCCAATCGGGCTTTTGAGCGCACGGCAATAAGGCCAAACGCTTATTTCAGGGTTCAGAAAAATATAAGACAGGGTCTTATTTTCGGGGAAACACGTTATTGGTGGCCTTTCCTGCTGGCTTTCCACAAGCAAAGTCAATGGGGAAGCCGGCAGGAAATCAGAAGTCACAGTCTTGGGAGATTCTCGCTGAACAACAGTACCTGGGAATTGCCGGAGCTGCCCCCACTGAGGATGCAGTCACATGACAGGGTAATGGAATGTTTGGATAACCTTGGGGAATGGGGTGTGTGTGCAATGGTGGATTTCAAAATTTTTTACTACCGGTTCTCTGGGTGTGGCTTGGTGGGCATGGCATGGCTTGGTGGGTGTGGCTTGGTGGGTGTGGCAGGGGAATGATACTGTAAAATCTCCATTCCCACCCCACTCCAGGGGATGGATACTATAAAACCACAATTCCCTCCCCAATCCAGGGGAAGGTTACTGCAAAATCCCCATTTCCTCCTGATCAGCTGGGACTCGGGAGGCAGAGAATAGATGGGAGCGGGGCCAGTCAGAATTTTTACTACCAGTTCTCTGAACTACTCAAAATTTCTGCTACTGGTTCTCCAGAACTGGTTAGAACCTTCTGAAACCCATCTCTGGGTGTGTGTGAGAGAGTGACAAGGATCTGCCATAATGGATCAAGCAATTAAAAACGGCGATAGGAAGGTTGTACTTTCAGACTTTCAAGTTTGTTGTCAGCTCTCACAGATAAACTAGGCAGGAAACATGACTAGATGAACTAATTCTACTTTATTGTAAGGTTATATTAACAGAATCTTGCAAAGGCTCTATTAGAGCGGGTCCTTTCTTAGTTTCTTTCTCTAACCTTTAAGCCACTGGGGGCTCCTACATCTCTTTGATGGATTCTGAGACAGAATCCCAATTTTAAAACATTATCCACACATTCCATTATCCACACATTGAGGAGCCTCAGTGGCGCAGTGGTTATAGTGCAGTACTGCAGGCTACTTCTGCTGACTGCTGGCTGACTGCAATTTGGCAGTTCGAATCTCACCAGGCTCAAGGTTGACTCAGACTTCCATCCTTCTGAGGTCAGTAAAATGAGAAGCCAGATTGTTGGGATCAATATGCTGACTTTGTAAACTTTTTAGAGAGGGCTGTAAAGCACTGTGAAGCGGTCTATAACTCTAAGTGCTATTGCTATTCCATTACAGTGTCATCGCTTAGCAATGCAGCTTTCAGTCTCAATCGCTGTTGTTAAGGAATTATCACTTTAGGGATCAACTGGAAGTCTATTGGGTGCAACAGCCTGGAAATTAGCGCTCCTGTCATTTACAAACCACAAATTGAAAGATTACACAGCAAAAGAGGCAGGTCCCCAGAAGAAAGATTCTGAATGCGAGAGAAGGGGGAAATATGAAATTAAGTATCATTACTTTTAATTAATGTCATTAGGAGACTAATCAGTTTTAATGTTCTCTTTTACGTGCAGCCCTGCTCACATATGCAGAGACACCACACAGAGCGGCATCCGGCAAAGGACAACATCCGCAAAGGGATGGCTGCGTCATTGTGATTGAAACCCTTCGCTTGCAATAAACGGTGAGGAAAACAAAAACCATGGAAGGTGTTGTGTATGATTACGGCGACAATGTCTTGTGATTCCTTTAATTCAGCAGTCCCCAACTTTTCCGGGTCAGTGGACTGGCAGAGGCGGTAGTAGGGAGGGAGGAATTCAGGTGTGAAATTTGACTGGATCGGACCGGTTTGGGCGAATTGGTAGGGAGGATTTGAATTGGTTTGCCGAACTGGTAAAAATCACCCCTGGTTGGCACCGCCCACTCCCGTCCCCTCGCCCGCTCGCTGCTCACCTCTTCTGGCTGCTCCTCGGCACTTCCGGCAGCTCGCTCGGTCCTTCCGGATGCTCGCCCCACCCACCCAGTCACATGACCACCAAGTCACGCCCACAGAACCGGTAGGGGAAAATTTTGAATTTCACCTCTGGAGGATGGTTTTGCATGCGCATGTGCGCCATTCACAATTATAGCTATGCGTGCATTCACGCACCACTTCTTTGGCCCAGTTCCATATGGGCTGCGGCCCAGCATCGGGCCGCAGGCCAGGATTGTGGACCCTGCTTTAATGGACCACGCTTTTAAAAAGCCTGTTATCACAATGTATAAATCAATCTATTTGCATGTATCGAACCAGTGTTTATTATATCTCTGCTGAAGGTTAAGATTTAAGAAAGGGCCATCAAATGTAAAACTAAGAGAGAGAGAGAGACTGTGACGGGGGGGGGGGGAAACCTGCTGTGGGGCTTAATTATACTTTTTTTGGATGAAACCCAGCGTAGTTAAACCTGCTTAATCCTGCTGAGGTCAGTTACTACGATTGCTTGTGCCACAATCCTGGAAGGCAACCTATCTTTACTTGGGGCAGATTTATACATGACATTCAGCACATTGGTAAATTTCTCTTATGTTATTTGTATGCATGTGGCGGTTAGGAATGGAAGATAGGGGTTAAATGAGACACGGTTGCAGATGAAAGCCTTTCAAATAGTGACTACTTTACATTTATACCTGACATGGAGAATGCAGAATAACCGACTGCATGCCTTCCACGTTTATTTTTCTTCTTGCTGGAGCTACTATCTTATGTACTGTGACCTTCCTTTCGGCTTTTCGACAGTGCTTTTAATCTATGTTAATCATTTCTGCTCAAGATTCCGAAATCTTCTGCTGACAAGAATAGAGCTGCCTCTCCCCTATAGTTCTCACATCTCTGCTTTAAAGGAAAATGCATGCAGGTAGCCCTCAGATTATGACCTAGTAATTACCGTCAATTCACGTTGGTTGTAAAGCAGGTTACCCTGTGATCAGGCCTGATTTTACAACTTGTTTTCGGATTGTTAAGCAAATGCAGTGGTCCTGAAGCGAATCCATTGTTCATTATGGGTCTTCTTTGTGGGTTTTTGCCAGAAACTGGAAGTAAATCGTGTCCAGCAAAAATTATAAATCTTATTTAGGATAGAAAATGGAATAGAATAGAATAGAAAATAGAAAATAGAATAGAATATGCTCATAACGTAAGAGTTGGAAGGACCCTGGATGTCTTCTAGTCCAACCACCTACTCAAGTAGGATAGGAAATAGAAATAGAATAGAATAGAATAGAATAGAATAGAATAGAATAGAATAGAATAGAACAGAATAGAATAGAATAGCAGAGTTTGAAGGGACCTTGTAGGTCATCTAGTCCAACCCCCTCGCCCAAGCAGGAGACCCTATCATTTCTGACAAGTGGCTGTCCAGTCTCTTCTTGAAAGGTTCCAATGATGAAGCTCCCACAACATCTGAAGGCAGGCTCTTCCATTGGTTGATTGTTCTCAGTGTCAGAAAATTTCTCCTGATTTCCAGGTTGAATCTCTCCTTGTTCAGTTTCTATCCATTATTCCTTGTCTGGCCTTCGGGTGCTTTGGAAAACAAGCTGACACACACCCACCCTTTTCTCTGTAACAGCCCCTCAAATATTGGAAGACTGCTATCATGTCTGCCCTGATCCTTCTCTTCACTAGATGAGCCATGTATTCGTAATCAGTAATCACATAACCATGGGGCACTGCAATGAGGCCAGTTGCTGAATGCCCAAAATACAATCATGTGACTTTGGAATGGGGGCAACATCAGAACTTTGAAGCCAGATCGTGAGTCCCTTTTGGGAATCCATGAAACAGTCACTAAGTGAACAATTGTGAAGCAAGGATTATCTTTACCACGCATGGTGAAGATTGGAATGGGGGATTGCAAGTCAGCAGGGATCCATCAAGGATGATCTGAACTTTAGTCCAGCTCTACTAAAATAAAAACACATTTTCCCTTTTGTATTAAATACTGCTGGCTTCCCTGCAGTTACTATTAAAGGAAGGACCAGATAATTACTGAATTATTTCTGCAGGGAAGCTCCGATAATATATACATCTCTCACACACATTAATATTTATTGTTATTATCGATTCTTATTGATCCTTTACATCCAAGTCCAGTAATGAATACAAGTCGCTGTAGAAAGTTAGCACCCACCCTCCTAGGAGAAGGAAATATTTTGAGAAATATTAAAAGGCAGAATATTATATTTCCTGGATGAGAAATGGAGAAACATGTTTTTAGAGGCAGGAAGCAGACTCACTCTTAGTAGCCCCCACCTTCTGAATAACCTCAGCAGATGTCCGCACTTAAGAGATAAAGAGATAGCTAGCTCTATTCATAAGCAAATTCCCTGCAGCAAGGGCTGAACAAAGGTAGGGTTAGCCCTCAGCCACAATAGGAATTGCCCAACAAGCCCCTTCACTGCATCAGCAGACCAAACTTCAACCAAACGTAGCTGTTGTGTCTTGCCCGCCCTCAGAGCAAACTCCTAGGATTTGTACATGGCCCCGTGGGAATCTGACAATCTGAATCTGACAACAGCCAATAGAATACATGTTCTTGCACAGGAACAGGAAGCTCAAGTGCAAAGCCCAAGAGAAGGTATAAATACCCGCCCCCTCTCAACTCCATGTGGTCAGCTGCCCAGAACCCATGTGCTTGGTGGTTCTGCTTCATTAAACCATCTTTCCAATCAGCCTCCATGTTTCCAGTGTCTTTCTCTGGGCTTGGAATTGAACCAGATAGATATTTCTTCCAACAATAGACTGACTGCCAGACACTTTAGTTAGATACAGACTGAGAAAAATATTTCTTATCCTTTATTAATATGAACCATTTGAGTCGCTTTCTTCTCTGCCAATAGCCACATTTTGCCAGGATTCTGTTGTCCAGAGTCATTCATCTGCCCCCACCCCCCACCCCATGGTGGACAGGGGGATGGATGCAGAGTGGACTCACCTGAACTCAAGCCGTTCAATTGGGACCAACATGATTGGAATTTAAAACTGACCCTCTTTCCAATCAGTCTTCAGTCTCTATTTTTCCTCCAGTGCTCTTCTCCCAGCTTGGAACTGGACCTGGATATTTCTTCCAACATTACTTTACATAAAGACAAGAATAAGAACACACCTCTATAGGCATAAAGAGAGTTGAGGTCCAATATGTCTAATAACATCAAGCTGAAGAAACTTAAGCGAGAAGGAAAAACACTGAAAAGTTGGTCTATATTCAAATTAATCTACTGGGGTCACGTATCGGCAGATTTCGGTTTCTCAGAAGAAAAACATCCAAAAATATTTGCGGAGATAACAATTACATAGGCAAAATTGTTGGAAGAAATATCCTTCTGGGCTCAGTTCCAGGTGGTGGAAAAAGACACTGGATTCATAGAAGTTGTTTCGAAAGAAGGTTTATTGATGAACGGGATCACATGCCTTGGAGATCTTGGGCAAAAAGAGATAAGAGATGCTGAGAGTCCCTGGGTTTTATACCCTCTCTGGGGCACAGGAAGAGTATCCTGATTGGTTGTTGTCATGATCATAGTGTTGTGACCCAGGTTCCTGGACCCGGACTCCTGGACTCGGATGATTCAGAAAGTGAGGGAGAAGACCTGGCCAGCCCTGCTCTTGAGCCCTTCCTCCTGGCACCCACTCAAAGGGAGGAGGAGGAGCAAAGCCTG
>NW_026681872.1:0-18231 GCF_028640845.1 Ahaetulla prasina | reverse complement strand
ACTAGATTTTGAAGAGTATTATTCAGTGTATTATGTATTGGCATGTTTTTTTCTGGCACAATTTGAGGTGTTAAAAATGGTGCCAGAGTTCTGTGTGTGTCTTGTGGCTTGTTCATCTCGGTAACATAATATATGAACCTTTTTTTGTGTAATCCAAGACCAAAGAACCAGAAATTATAATTAACTTCATTAGACATCTGAAGATAATTAAGCTCTTTACTCCATTTTCACTATCCAGTAATGTGTAAAGCAGACTATGTGTTTTAAAACGTTGAAATGTTTTTCATTTAACAGAAACAGTTTTCATTTAATTCACATGTCTAGAAATGAAGATTTTTTTTTTAAAAAATCCATTTTGTTCTTCACAAAACTTTTTTTTAAGTCCACAAAGCCCAGAGATCTGTCTTACTGCAGGCTTGCTTATGCATGTTAGCATGGCAAGTCAAAATTATAATACTTATATTCGGAGTGTTTGCTAAAGACATAATGCACATTTCCTCACATCCATGTGTAATTTATAAGAATTTGCTTTTAATTGCCTATAAATAAAGCATCAATTATCTTGCTTACTAGATGTTGATTATAAAAATTGCATTAATCCATTCAATTTAACTTGTTGAAGTTAGCTTGTGGGGACAAGTTAATGGGGTAATATTGGAAAAGGGTGGCAGTGCTGGCAGATATCATACTCTTTTCGCATTTTTTCCTCTAACATGAAAATGGGAGGTATCTGCACTTCCTTTCCTTTGTGTTAGTAAATGATATTAAATAGGAACTGTCCACATCTAGTTTTAAAGTGACAAGAATGTACAAAATAGAATGGAACTACAACAGGAAGCAATAGGTAGACTAGCCAGGAAGTGAAACATTGTAATGCAGCCAGAAAATGAGAGCTAAAATCACTGAAGCTATTTCAGAAACTGCTGAAACCCTCTGTGTTTAATATGCAGCATTTTTTCAATTCAATGAAAGCACTGCACAGCTTCAGCAGTTTGTAGGCTCAATGAAGGACACCAGCAGCCATTTTTTTTAGAAATAGGCAGCCCATTTGTAAATACAAGTTCCAACTTATATACAAATTCAGTTCATAACTAAAAATGGAGTTAGGAACCTAATTCTTTCTTAATCCCATATTAATATTCAGCTTCGGGACGGTTTGGACCAAAATTGGGTAGTTTCGGGCGAGGTGACGGAGGCTAGTCTTGTTGAGACCATCTGGGAGGGGTTTGACCCTGTGGCTCCCGAGGACATGGACAGGTTGCTGGGGCGGCTGAATGCCACCACATGTTTATTGGACCCGTGTCCCTCCTGGTTGGTGCTGGCCACCCGGGAGGTTACACGAGGCTGGCTCCAGGGGATTGTTAATGCTTCTTTGAGGGAGGGTGTTGTCCCCACCGCCTTGAAAGAGGCGGTGGTGAGACCCCTCCTCAAGAAGCCTTCCCTGGACCCAGCTGTTTTGAGTAACTATCGTCCAGTTTCCAACCTTCGCTTTGTGGCGAAGGTTGTTGAGAGTGTGGTGGCACATCAGTTACCCCAGTACCTGGATGAATCCGTCTATCTAGGCCCATTCCCGTCGGTTTCCACCCGGTACAGCACGGAGACAGCTTTGGTCGCATTGGTGGATGACCTCTGGAGGGCCCGGGATAGGGGTTATTCCTCTGCCCTGGTTCTCCTTGATCTCTCAGCAGCTTTTGATACCATCGACCATGGTATCCTGCTGCGGCGGTTGGGGGGATTGGGTGTGGGAGGCACCGTGTTTCGGTGGTTCTCATCCTATCTCTCTGACCGATCGCAGACGGTGTTGGCAGGAGGGCAGAGGTCGACCTCGAGGCGCCTCCTTTGTGGGGTGCCACAGGGTCGGTTCTCGCCTCTCCTGTTCAACATCTACATGAAGCCGCTGGTGAGGTCATCAGTGGTTTTGGGGTGAGTTATCAACTGTACGCGGATGACACCCAGCTGTACATTTCCACCCCTGACCACCCCAATGTAGCTGTTAAGTGTTGTCTCGGTGTTTGGAGGCCGACGGGTCTGGATGGGGAGAAACAGGCTCAGGCTCAACCCTCCAAGACTGAGTGGCTGTGGATGCCGGCATCCCGGTACAATCAGCTGCAACCCCGGCTGGCTGTTGGAGGCGAATCATTGGCCCCAATGGAGAGGGTGCGCAATCTGGGTGTTCTCCTGCATGGACCGGTGTATTTTGGAGATCACTTGGCGACCTGCCTCCAGGAGAGCTTTTACCAGGTTCGCCTGGTCCGCCAGTTGCGCCTTTCTAGACCGGGATGCCTTATGCACGGTCACTCACGCCTCCACTTCTCGCCTGACTACTGTAATGCCTCTACATGGGGCTCCCCTTGAGGTGCACCCGGAGACTTCAGTTAGTTCAGAATGCAGCCACGCGGGTGATAGAGGGAGCCACTCGTGGCTCCATATAACACTGATCCTGGGCAGGCTGCACTGGCTACCTGTGGTTTTCCGAGTGCACTTCAAGGTGTTGGTTACCACCTTTAAAGCGCTCCATGGCATAGGCCCGGGATATCTTCGGGACTGCCTTCTGTTACCACATGCCTCCCACCGACTGGTGCGCTCCCATAGAGAGGGTCTTCTCAGGGTGCCGTCAGCCAAACAGTGTAGGCTGGCGACCCCCAGGGGGGGGGCCTTCTCTGGTGGGGCACCTACCTCTGGAATGAGCTTCCCCAGGACTTCGACAACTTCCTGACCTCCGGACCTTTCACGCGAGCTTAAAACATATCTATTCTTCCGAGCAGGACTGGCTTAATAGGGTTTTAAATATGGATTTTATTGGGGTTTATTTTATATTTTGTATTGTATTTTAAATTTAGGCTATTGAATAAGTTTTTAAATAGTGTTTTATTGTAATATATTGTATTATTTTATCTGCCTGTTCACCACCCTGAGTCCTTCGGGAGAAGGGCGGTATAAAATTAAATTATTATTATTATTATTATTATTATTATTATTATTATTATTATTATTATTATTATTATTATTATTATTATTATTATTATTATTATTCTTAATCCAGAGACTGCCTGTAATTCCAATACTTCTGTTGGCTTTAGTCCTGAAATATTGCCTGAAGGTCATAATCAGAGGACAATCAAATTGCCAAGGATAAATCCTAATTTAAGATAAAGAAATAGAGAAGGGTTTAAAATTACTTCTTAACAATTGGCAACTGGACAGCAGTAAAATAGCTCATCAATCTTTTGGACTGACACATGCCTTGTACAATGTCAGCTGTAGTAATTCATTATTTCTAGGTTTTAATCTTTATATGACAATTAGCATATTTAAGATCTTTTCTTTTCCTTTTTTCTATATCTTTTATTTCCTCTCTTTTAGTGAGTCTTTCCTTTCCCTTTCTGGAAATGCATGAATGCTTACTCTTGGGTATGAATGCCTGTGTTTTTAAAAGAGAAATGAATTTTTACAATGATATTCCTCTCTATGGCTCTCATTTTTTACCCATTCACAATCTTTTATCAATTTCTCCCAAGGAACTTCTACTTCTTTGACAAAACATGAAACATCAGGTTTACAACAGTGGAGAATACACATAGCAGCCTCTACAATTACGTACAACTGGAGCCTCCATCTTCCATCTTTTGTTATCATATTGGTGTATTCTCATTTCTTTCTCATCGCTTATTTTATTTTTTTGTGATTTTACTTCTGCTTTGTTTGCACTTTTCATGTCTACCTTTTTTATGGTTGTAAACCGGCTAGAGTAGCTTCAAGGTAAGATAGGAGGCAAATAAACTGAACAAATAAATAGATAATAAATAAATTTCCCACTGAGGTATATCAACAAGAAAGAAAATCCTATTAATTATTTCACCTGCCTGGAACCCTCACTGTATTTCAGACACCAATACATTAGAGAGGGTCAACAGATATTTTACTAGAAGAGTACTCAAATCTTCTGCTCAAAATACAATTCTGTATCCCACCAAGCTTGAAGTTTTAGGTCTGGATAACCTCGAACTATGCCATCTACGTTCTGACCTATGCTTAGTTCATAAGATTATTTACCAGAACGTCCTACCTGTAAATGAATACTTTAATTTCAACCATAATAACACAAGGGCTATCAATAGATTCAAACTCAATTTAAATCGCTCTAATCTGGACTGTAGGAACTATGACTTCTGCAGTAGAGTAGTAGATGTCTGGAACACTCTACCTGATCCTGTTGTTAGTCTCTCTAATCCCCATAAACTGTCTACCGTGGACCGTTCATGTTTCTTAAGAGGTCCCTAAGGGAGCGTGCATAAGTGCACCAGCATGCCTACCATCCCTGTCCTACTCTTCCCATTGATATGTAATCATTCTATGTGTTTATGGCTATGTTTTGCCTATTTATATCCTTTTATTTGTGCCAATTTTTTTTCATGTGTCCATTTCTATGTCTGTACTGTTACTTGTTTCCTTATATTGTTGACAATTAAATAAATAAAATAAATAACAAGAAAGAAAACCCTATTAATTATTTCTGTTGTCTTTTCATTTACATTTCCTCTTTTAGACGTCACATATCTAGAATTGATTCTCCTTTGCTAGGGCTAACAGCATGCTTCTGCCTCAGTTTCTTAATGAGGAAGTCCTTAATGGGTCAAAGCTCAGATATAAGGCAGACTGTTCAGAATCTTAACCAAGACTACACAACTGCACTTATCATCAATTTCTGCCATTTAAAGGAAAAAAAAAACATTTGTTAACAGTTCTACAGTTTGATTCTCTCCAGCAAAGCCCAGGAGAAATAAATCCCATTACATTCAGCAAGATTTATGTCCAAGGATATCTGCTTATAACTACAGCTTTCTCTAGTTGAGTCCATGACAGGAATTCTCCATGCAGCTTAATCAATGCAAGCCTTTGTAGAGCTCCGCCTATTGCTACCTCCTGCAGCACAGCATTTAAAAAATAAAAGCCAGAAAGAGACACACCCCTAGCGATTATTAAGCTGTTAAACCATGCCCCAAGAGCACCAAAGACTGCCAATAAACATGTGCCGAAAACATTGTGCATTCTGAACATGAAAATGTCTAGTAATAAATTTGGAAGACCAAACAGAACTTTTATGGAATACAGATCCTTCAGAGGTTCAGCGGGTCAAGGAAGACACTCTGAAATTGGAGAAGGTCAAAGCCTATTTGAAGGAAATGTGAGAAATTTCTCAGTCCAAATCTTCATGAGTCCTATTTTGCTCCTCCATATCACCTAATTCTCTCTCTCTTTCTCTTTCTCCTATCTATCTATCTATCTATCTATCTATCTATCTATCTATCTATCTATCTATCTATCTATCTATCTATCCATCTATCTACAGTAATCTGTCAATCATCTTTCTCTATCTTTCTATCTATCTATCTATCTATCTATCTATCTATCTATCTATCCATCCATCCATCCATTATTCATCCAACTATCTAGCTACAGTATCTATGCATCCATCTAAGAACCAAGGTGGTGCAGTGGTTAGAGTGCTGCTAGCTGACTGCTAGCTGCAGATTGACAGTTCAAATCTCACCCAGGCTCAAGGCTGACTCAGCCTTCCATCCTTCCGAGGTGGGTAAAATGAGGACCCAGATTGTTGGGAGTGAAATGCTGACTCTGTAAACTGCTTAGAGAGAACTGTAAAAGCACTATGAAGCAGTATATAAATCTAAGTGCTAATGCTATTGCTATCTATCTTCCTCCCTTCCTCCCTCCCTTCCTTTCTTCCTTCCTTCCTTCCAGCCAGCCAGCTATCTAGATACAGTATCTATCCATCCATCTATCTACCATCCTTCCTTCCATCCATCCATCAATTAATCTTCTGGTTTTTGTCACAAAAGGATGCGGGGGGGGGGAGGTCATATTTGCCCTCCTGCAATCCTGCCTTAACCCACTTGTAGTTTCCTATGGACTTCACAGAACTGGCTCCTTAAGTAAAGGCATCTTTTTTTCCATTCCTTTTCAAAAGTTTTTTCAAAACAGCATTCAGTGCTAACAAGGCACCTACTGACATTGGTCCACATTCGTTTCTCCCTTTCTTCCTTTTTGGCTGCTTTAAATGATCAACGAGATGGGTCTAGGAGGCCTTTTCCAACACTCTCAATTCCCTTCAGATGGGAGGCTCTGGAATTCACGAGATCTCAAAAGGCAGCCCCCCTGGGAACCATTAAAATAGCCGTATTAGTTTCCAGGATTGCACTGCGATTGCAGCGCCAGACTTCGAACCACAACCACTCAATCCTGGGAACAGGTGTGACCATTTGTGAGTCCCAGACAGATGCTACATTTGCACTCACAGACATTCCGAAATCACTTTTCCAAACCAAATAAATCCAAAGTATTTTGTAGTCTTATGGATCATTCTCCCTGATCTTAACAGTGAAATTTGCTTGGTCATGCAGGCAAACACATTTACAAGCATATCCAAAAATGTCTCTATTCTTCAAAGCAGGAGTCTCAGCAGCAACTTTAAGACTTGTGGACTACAACTCCCAGGGTTCCTCAGCCAGCCTTGCTGGCTGAGGAACTCTGGGAGTTGTAGTCCACAAGTCTTAAAGTGCCAAGGTTGAGACCCTGCTTCGAAGGACTGATCTGTGAGTTAAGATCCGTGGGGGAAGAACCTACAGGAGTGCTGATATGTGAAGAACATGCATTCTTTCTGAACGTGCCACTTGGTGCTGTGTCCAAACCAACAAAACCACAATTGCAATGAACTTAACAAGTAGAATTAGAAACTGCTGACAAAGCACATTTTTCTAAAGAGTAAGCAAGCATACCATAGCTGCCCAGAGCTGTGGTTTAAGATGAGTGGCCACACAAATTTATAAACAAACAAACAAAAGAGAGAGAAGCTCCAAGCACCTTGCTTGCAAAGGGCTTTCAGGAAAAACCCATCTCCTTAAAATTACTACCAAATAAAATACTCAACAAAGAACAGTATTCGTTATAATGGTCTTGACGTCACAGGCAGCTTGCAGTGTGAAAGAGAGCTTCAAGTATTGGGTGGGTGGGTGGTTGAGCGGCCAACAAGCAAGCCAAGTCAGTTGGACAACATAGCATGAAGGGGTCATTTGAAGGAAGTAGCCCAGGAAAAATCCTCCTCATACAATTGACCTACCATATGTTTCAGAGTATAAGACGCACCTTAGTTTTTGGGGAAGAAAATAAGAAAATAGCTGACTGGCAGGTGGATTGGCCTCCTGGAATACCCCCAATCATCTGTTCCTAGAGGTGAATTTTAGCTACAGGTTCCTTGGTTGTGAGCTCTGTGCCTTGCTTTTTTTTTTTTTTTTTTTGCTTTATTTCTGCCTCTGAAACTTCTGAAACTCCATTTCAGAAAAAAACCTTTTTTTAATGCCTCTGAAAGCCTCTGAAACAGCTTCAGAAAAAAAGCCTCTGAAGCTCTGTTTGGGGCTTTTTTTCTGAAGCTTCTTTCTGATGCTTTTTTCAGCCTCTGAAACCTCCGTTTGAGAAGCTGGGTGGGTATAAGATGCACCCAGTTTTTCACCCTCTGTTTTGGGGAAAAAGGTGCTTTTTATACTCTGAAAAATACGGTAAATGCCAAGGGAGGGAAATGGAGGAAATTCAGAATAAAGCCAAAGCCAAAGTTTTTGCCCCATGACAGAAAAGGAAGTCATTAACTGCTCTGTGAAACAAGAGGAACTCCATGTCGCAATGTTCTCCTCTGACTAGATTTACGATCTGCATGATTTTATTAATCTAGATTCTCTAGAGTTCATGGGAAATTAGCTCAGTAACTGCAATACCCTAATCCCATGATGGCGAACCTAGGGCACGTGTGCCAGAGGTACCACGCAGAGCGCTCTCTGCTGACAAACGTGCCATTGCCCCAGGTCAGATCTCCGTGGCGTTTCTTTCGTGAGCTTCTGTTTCCCTGCAAACTATGAAACAGAAGGTCACGAAAGAAAAATATTTTAACTCTTGCTGTGCTGCTGGTGTTGGGATGCCCTGCCTCCCACCGTTCAGCTGGTCTTTGGGTCTCTGCTGCGCATATGCGCATGTCCACTGCATGCATGCGCATGTCCCTGCATGTGCATGTGCATGTCTGCACATGTGTGTATGTGCGTGTTTGTGCGTGTGCATACACCTTTCAGTTTGGGCATGCGCATGCACGCAGTTTGGGCACTCGGTGTCTAAAAGGTTCGCCGTCACTGCCCTAATCCCTTAAATTAAACAGAGGCCTCTGTGGCTCAGACTGCTAATGCAGTCTGTTATTAACAGCAGCTGCCTGCAATTACTGCAGGTTCTAGTCCCACCAGGCCCAAGGTTGACTCAGCCTTCCATCCTTTATAAGGTAGGTAAAATGAGGACCCAGATTGTTGGGGACAATAAGTTGACTTTGTATATAAATATACAAATAGAATGAAGACTATTGCTAACATAGTGTAAGCCGCCCTGAGTCTTCGGAGAAGGGCGGGATATAAATGCAAATTAAAAAAAAAATTGTAGCCTGGATGATTAAGGATCTTTCGCCCGATGAGCTTTCTTTCACAATGGATCATCAAGGGCAACTCTGTTTAAATTAGTTCCTCTAATACAGGGGTCTCCAACCTTAACAACTTTAAGCCTGGAGGACTTCAACTCCCAGAATTCTGGGAGTTGAAGTCCTCCAGGCTTAAAGTTGCCAAGGTTGGAGACCCCTGTTCTAATAACACTACTCTAAAATCTCAATGAATACTATTATTACTAAAAGAGATATTTGTAGCTCAGGGTGAAATGAGGGGTCCTTAGTGCTCTCTGAGCTCTGTTCTTTCATTACCCAAACTAGGTATCCTCATCAGTGCTACTTTGGGTAATGAAACGTCTACAACACAGGTGTCAAACTCGCCACATCACGTGACGTTTTGCGGTGTTTTTCCCATTTGCAGATTTGGGATGGGCGTGGCCTACGCGTAACGTATCCGGCCCTGGTCCGCAAGAAAACAACCAAGCTCAGAGAGCACCAAGGACCCTCTCATAGTATTATTAATTGGGATTTTAGAACAGTGGTATTAGAAGAACTAATTGAAGGATGGTTGTGGATGGTCTGACAAACATTATTCAAGATTTTTTTTCCTCCTTGGGTATTTTAGCAAGGTTAAGGGCCTTCTTGTCTGAGTGTTAAGCTGAGTGAAGCCTACTTAATGCCTGGCTTGATAATTTCTGTGTTTTTCTGCCATAAAATAACGGAAAGCCTTACCATCAGTGCCACCGGTAGAAGTCATGGGTTATAAGGCAGGAGATTTAAAGCTGCAAGTCTCCCAGCCCTAACATTTGGGAAGGATGTACTTCTAAGCAGAGGTATATACCATAAACAGCTAAATATTTTGCTTTTTTTTAATGATATCCTCGAGCCATCACTTCATACCACTTAAGAGCACTTCTGCATGGCCACTCACCATTCAATGCCTACCTTATAATTTATTTTCACATATTAACCGTTCTTATGAACCCGGCTTTCTTTCTTTTTTCCCCCTAAGCAACCATTATTGCTCTGTAGCCACTTTCTTGCTAATTACAGCCAATGTTTCAATTTGAGTGCACAGGTTCAACATCATGTACATCAGGTGATCGACATAATCAGCAGAACAGTAATTCTACAATAATATGACACCCATAAAACAAAGCACCATTTCGAAAATCCTCATGAGACGAGCACTGACTTTAATGAAACTTTATAGTCAATAGATATCCTCATTAGAGGACTGATGCACTAGAAATGCAAGCCCCACTCATATGAACAAGCTATATTCTGTGTTCTGATATGTACTGTGTCAGCTGCCACAGTTAAGGGAGGGGAAAATAAAAGAGAATGGGCAGAGCCGAAGGGCAACGGGCGAAGGGCCAGAAACCCCAAATGGCTGGGGGAGGGCCAGTGGAGGAGGAAAACTGGCTGTGAATGATCTGAGGCTGGAGGCAAAGGAGTCACAGCCAAGGGTGAGGGCCTGAAGGTCCTAGACCCCTCAGTTCTGGCTGTGCAATACTGCAATACATTTAATCCAGTGGTGAAATCTAAATTTCTTTCCTACCCGTTCTGTGGGTGTGGCTTGGTGGGTGTGGCTTGGGCGTGGCTTGGTGGGGAGTCATGTGACTGGGTGGGCGTGGCTATGTGACTGGGGGAATCAAAAGACAGAAACTCACTAACAATGTCCTGCTAGAGTAGGGTTGGATTAGATGACCTCCAGGTCCCTTCCAGCCCTGGATTATCCTCTGAAGCTGCGTCTAGTGCCAGGTTTGTAGTCATTCCTTCCTCTCCTTTTTCCTCCCTCCCTCCCTCCCTCCCTCCCTCCTTCCTTCCTCTCTCTCTCTCTCTCTCTCTCTCTCTCTCTCTCTCTCTCTCTCTCTCTCAAATGAACCCCCCCACCCCATTTTTTTGCCTAGCAGGCTTCAGCTTTTTTAATATGCTTTTAAAAGTAAAAAAAAAAAAAAGCCTCTGACAATCAGGCACCTCAGCTCGGATTGTCAGAGCCTTGTTTTAATCCTTTAAAAGCATTGCTTTTACAACCTCTTCGGCGGAAGAAGTTGTTTAAAAAATGCTTTTAAAAGTAAAAAAAAGGCTCTGACAATCTCATGGCTCAGCTGGGCATGTGTGGGGGGGGAGGGATTTTTGCTATCGGTTTTCTGAACCACCTGCCACCATTGCTACCGGATCCGGTCCGAACCTGGAGCATTTCACCCATGATTTAATCTCTAATAACACTATACCTTTCTCAACAAATGGATCCAAGGATCATTTCTATTTAGAGGCTTAAATTGTGGCAGGTCTGACATACTGTTTTCTCATTTTAATTTCATTTTAATGTATGCTGATTGGTGAACATTTAAAGTGTCAATAAAGATTCTATTCTCTACTCTACTCTACTCTACTCTACTCTACTCTACTCTACTCTACTCTACTCTACTCACACTATCATCATTTCATAGAACCTAGAGCCATAGGATGGAAAGGTTCTTGAAGGTCTTCTTGTCCAACCCATTCCTTTGTTTCAGAAGCAGTGCAAAAGCAATTCTGTGGCAGACCGCAGCCAATTTTTTACAGATCAGTCCGAGCTGTCCATTGGAAACGTAATAGCATTCAAGGTTCTTGGACAGCATCAACTTGTGAAAGAAAATTAAGAAAAGCGGGCCATTGCTGGCAGTTCATTCCAACGAGGTCAGGATTTTCACAGGGTAGTGGAAAAGCACCTAATGGTAAGTTACAGTTTGGCACTTTCACCTTCCCTTTTCCACCTGAGTGAGAGCACAGCCAATATTAATGTTCATTGAAATGAGTGACTGGTATCAAATTGGACTGTGCACCACATGCTTGTTCTCTAGTACCTGAGGGCGGGTGGGGTGGGGAGGAAATCAGTAGGGCTATTTAGTCCACCCGCCATGATCTGTATGCACGGCTCCCTGTAAAGAATCAAAGAGCAAGCCCAGATTCTCTGCCACTTACAGGTACAAAGCACTTTCAGAGAATGGGGAGTAATTAAAATGCAGATTATTGATATTGTACCTTTTTCCCATTCCCTCTGAGAGATCTTGAGCAACCGGCCTGAAAAAGCAGCTGTCTAATGGAGCACAGAAGCTATTGATGCAATCCTGAAATCTCCACTGGAAATGTAGCAAATGCCTTCACAATTAATTTCTGCAAATTATCTGACCCGACCCCATGCAACACACCCTCTGGATGAGAACATAAGGCTCTACTAGATTTGGCATTCGTTCTTCTGAATGATTTTGGCAGTTTCGGTTGATCAAAACTAACACTAAATCATCCCTGCTGAGGAAAAAATGTATACTTTAAATGCATATTTAAAGACACTTTTCAGGATGATTTTTCAAATGGGAGACTAGCGTCAAAATGAGGTGATGGAATGCATAAAAACATGCAAAAAATTGAGGAAAAAAATAATTAACAGATTTGAGCCACATATATGTTTGCACTTCCAGAAAGAAATATCTTGCTGAAGATCCATGTATATTTCTATCAAGCTATATAAAAACATAGTCCTTTTTGTTTGTTTGTTTCTAACCACTTTTCAAGATAATCCAAAGGATGTGAGAGTTAGATAACTATTTAAACTGCAGCCTTGCTCTCTTGTCTTTTCTCTGTTTTTTACTCTTTCGGTCTTGCACATCAGGATTTATATTACCAAAAATTAAAAAAGAACGTCAGCTAGGATTTACACAATTCACACAAGCAACTTCTCAATGCCCCCATAGAAGGTGCTCGGAACACAGAAAGATGTTTCCAAAAGGCCAAGAAAAAACCCAAATCTCCTTTGGATCGCCATAATAACCCAATCTTCCAAACCAAATTATAAGGATATTGAAGGGAGGGGCGAGAGGGGGAAGGAGCGGGAGAGAGGGAGATGGGTGGTAATGCAAATTTGAACATACAAAATACAAGCAAGACCTCATCCGGAATGTCACTAAAATTTGAGTCATTTGTAGAAGCTATCTGAAAATATGAGGTATTATAATTATAGTTGCCAAAGACTTGTTAGCACCTCCAATCCATCAGCCTGAGATGGAGCTCGTGTAAAAAATGGAAAATCCTTACTAAGTTATATGCAAGGGCCAGACTTATCCATCATACAAGGTTTCCTAATTATCAATTTAACTTATTTGGGAATTTGTAGAGTGATTCTTCAGATACATATGGAATCATCAGATTGGAAGTGGCTGGCTCATCTCGTAATATTTTATATAATGAAATTCTCTGTCTTCATATATAATGGGTAATCATGAATAAAATACATTTCTTCAGATGAACCGAGTTATGGATATTCTTTGCCACTTATCCCTATTGTATCTTTTCTCTATTTCTTTCATTGACAGCAAAGTGAGAATGTTGTTTTAAGAATCTCATTCTGTAATGTTTTATGGAGTTTTATGGGATTAATTTTTATTATTAAGTTCTGGTAAAAAGAAAACAACCCTTATTGTAAAACTAGTCCTCTCATGCAGAAGTGAATTAAGTCAATGCTAAATTTAAGAATCAAAAGGGTATTTTAAACAAGAGCACATTACTTTGTATTAATCTGAGCTTATTCGTGGCGAATAAAGACTGGTATTAAAAAATATTTTTTAAAAAAAAAAGCAAACTAGAGGTTTTTTGTGTGTGGAAGGGTTACTTGAAATCTAAAGGTACACAACAATAAAAGTGAAATCAATGTTCTACATGACTATATGTTACCACAGAAGTCTTACAGTGTCAAAGATCAATGCTTAAGTTGCAGTCCATGTCTCAAAAGCAATGAAATGATCAATACCATGGACTGATGAGCATCAGAAGGGCTATTTTAGAAAGATTAACTCCTCAGAATGGGAGATCCAGAGACAGATCTCTTGATTAAAATTTCAAGTGGCTTTGTTTATTGCATCCAGACAATATGAACATTCTCATTCTCTCTCTCTCTCTCTCTTTCTTTCTCTCTCTCTGGCAGCCCTATCGTATTAACTCTTCAGGGGGAAAAGGGTTTCTTGCCACTAAGATAAAATTTTAGCTTCAAAAATGTCAGTTAGAATTTATATCACTGTCGAGAGAAGAGAGCTGGGCTGCTAAGCAATATCAAACAGACCTTGCAACATAAGGAAAAAAAGGAACTAATGGCCTCAGTATTGAAAATCAAATTTCTCGCTTAAAAATAAGAAGAAGGAACATCAGTATCAGAAAGCAAAAATGATTGTAGGGGGGAGAACATTCCAAGCACCAAGAAAAGCAATGATTGTGTTACCTTGTCGTGGCTTTTATTCTTCTATGAAATCAGGATCATACAGGAAGTTCCCATGTTATTGGAAACCCCAAATGCTAAAACTAAAACAATGAAAGAAGTTAGAAGCCAGCTGGGGAATTCTGGGAGTCGGAATTCCTTTATCTTAAAGCCAAAGGTTGAGAAACACTTCTGTATACAAACACAAAGTTTATGTATAAATCAGGAACAGTTCTTGTGACTCACCTATATTAATAAACATTTTACAAGTTCTTTTGGGAGTATAAGACATCTGCCATCCTGAGGACTTTATATAGTATCTAACAATTAAGCCTGTAAACAAGGATTTTCTTAAACAGCCTAACTATGATATTGATAAGTAGTTTACATTCGATGTATGTAAAAGTGGAACAGAAATTAGAAACAACAATCTATTCCCATTGTTCTTATTACTTATGCAAATAATAATAAAGGTATGCAATTTTCCTCTTTTACAGTACTGGCGAGAGCTGAGTACTGTAATAAGGCCCCCCTAATACATGATCTGATTCAGGGGGGTGCCGCGGATATTATAGGCGTTACGGAGACCTGGTTGGGCACTGAAGGGGGTGTGCCCCTGGTCGAGATGTGCCCACCGGGTTTCCGTGCATTCCATCAGCCGAGGGCCCAGGGTAGGGGTGGAGGGGTGGCGGTTGCTATTAAAGAGAGTCTAGAGCCGAGGGAGACCACTGTACCTCAGATCGCCGGGTGTGAATCCCTCTTTGTGAGGTGGGGTCATAGATGTCAGATGGGCTTGCTGGTCGCGTACCTGGCTCCTTGCTGCGTGACAGCTGCCCTGCCCGAGCTCCTGGAGGTGCTTGCCGGGGTGGCAGTGGAGACCCCCAGACTGTTAGTCATGGGGGACTTTAACTTGCCATCTGCCGGCTCGTCATCGACGGTAGCTCGGGAGTTCTTGGCCTCCATGACGGCCTTGGACCTGACTCAAGTAGTGGATGGCCCCACTCACATCGGGGGAGGCACACTGGACCTGATTTTTGTCTCTGGTCAGTGGTCGAGAGATCTGGACTTAAAGGAAATAGTCATTGAACCTTTGTCATGGTCAGATCACTCTCTCCTTCGCCTGGACTTTCTGACCGCTACCCAACACCGCAGGGAGACGGAACCACTACGATGGTACCGTCCCAGGCGCCTGATGGACCCAGAGAGGTTTCGGACGGAGCTTGGGCCACTTCCTGAGGGTCTGGCTCACGGCACGGCAGAGGAACTAGCTGCAGCCTGGGAACGGGCTGCGGCTGGGCTTTAGACCGTGTCGTGCCTTTGCGACCTCTGACCCGGCGCAGATCCCAACCGCCCTTGGTTCTCCGAGGAGCTGAGGGGATGAAACGCCGGAGAAGACGCCTAGAGAGTTCCTGGAGGTCCAGCCGCTCAGAGGTTGATCGGACACTAGTTAGATCCTATACTAGGACCTACCTAGTGGCACTGAGGAAGCGAGGCGTTCCTCGCCTCCTCCTCATTGCGTCGGCAGATAACCGCCCAGCTGCCCTGTTCGGGTGACCCGCTCCTCCTTCACCAGGGGAGCGGGATGACCCGGGGACGTGCTGAGGAGTTTAACGTTATCTATACGATAAAATCGTTCAGCTTAGGGACGGTCTGGACCAAAATTGTGGCGATTCAGACGGGGTATCTGAGGCGGTCTTGGTGATGTTGTTTGGGATGAGTTTGACCCTGTGACTCCGAGGACATGGACAGGTTGCTGGGTAGATTGAATGCCACCACGTGTTTACTGGACCCGTGCCCTCCTGGCTGGTGCTGGCCACTCAGGAGGTGACACGAGGCTGGCTCCAGGGCTTCTGAGTGCTTCCTTGTTGGAGGAGTCTTTCCGGCCGCCTTGAAAGAGGCGGTGGTGAGGCCCTCCTCAAGAAGCCTTCCTGACCCGCTGTTTTAGGTAACTATCGTCCGGTCTCCAACCCGTCATGGCGAAGGTTGTAGAGAGTATGGTGGCATATCAGTTTCCCTGCACCTGGAGGAAACTGTCTATCTGGACCCGTTCAGTCCGGCTTCCGACCCGGTTACAGCACTGAGACGGCTTTGGTCGCGTTGGTGGATGATCTCTGGAGGGCCAGGATAGGGGTTATTCCTCTGCCCTGGTCCTATTAGACCTCTCAGCGGCTTTGATACCATCGACCATGGTATCCTGCTGCGCGGTTGGAGGGATTGGGAGTGGAGGCACCGCTTATCGGTGGTTCTCTCCTATCTCTCCGACCGTCGCAGACGGTGTTGACGGGCAGAGGTCACCCGCGGCGCCTCACTTGTGGGGTGCCGCAGGGCCGATTCTCTCGCCTTCTGTTCAACATCTATATGAAGCCGCTGGGTGAGATCATCAGTGGCTTCGTGTGAGGTACCAGCTGTACGCTGATGACACCCAGCTGTACTTTTCCACACCGGCCACCCCAATGAAGCTATCAAGTGCTGTCCCGGTGTTTGGAAGCCGACGGGTCTGATGGGGAGAAACAGGCTCAAGCTCAATCCTCCAAGACGGAGTGGCTGTGGATGCCGGCATCCCGGTACAGTCAGCTGAGTCCGCGGCTGACTGTCGGGAGCGAGTCATTGGCCCCGATGGAGAGGGTGCGCATCTGGGCGTTCTCCTGGATGCACGGCTGTCTTTGAAGATCATTTGACGGCCGCCTCCAGGAGAGCTTTCCACCAGGTTCGCCTGGTGCGCCAGTTGCGCCTTTCTAGACCGGGATGCCTTGTGCACAGTCACCACGCCTTGTGACGCCTCGCCTGACTACTGCAATGCTCTCTACATGGGGCTCCCTTGAAGGGCATCCGGAGGCTGCAGTTGGTCCAGAATGCAGCTGCGGGTGATAGAGGGAGCCCTCGTGGCTCCCGAGTGACACCTATCCTGCGCAGGCTGCACTGGCTACCTGTGGCCTTCCGGTGCGCTTCAAGGTGTTGGTGAACGCCTTTAAAGCGCCCATGGCATAGGGCGGGTTACTTACAGGACCGCCTGCTGCCACCGAATACCTCTCACCGACCCGTGCGCTCTCACAGAGAGGACTCTTGGGGTGCCGTCGGCGCGACAGTGTCGTCTGGCGACACCCAGGAAGGGCCTTCTGTGGGGCTCCGCCCTCTGGAACGAACTCCCCAGGACTTCGTCAACTTCCGGACCTCAACCTTTCGCGATGAGCTCAAAACTCACTTATTTATTTGCGCTGGACTGTTAGTTTTTGATGGGTTTTGATGGGTTTTATCGATGGGTTTTAATGGGTTTTAATGGGTTTTATTATTTAAATTTTAATTGGCCAAATTGAATAAGTTTTTAGTGGTATTTTAATAGTATTTATTTTGTAATAGGACTGTTTATTTTATCTGGCTGTAAACCGCCCTGAGTCCTTCGGGAGAAGGGCGGTATAAAAATTTAAATAATAAATAAATAAATAAAATAAATAAATAATAATACCATCTTCAGTAGAATGTGCATTGCTTTTCTGTGCAATAAGTTATGGCATTCACTGTGATACCATTTTTCCAGTTAAATGTGTAGAATAGAATAGAATAGAATAGAATAGAATAGAATAGAATAGAATAGAATAGAATAGAATAGAATAGAATAGAATAGAATTCTTTACTGGCCAAGTGTCATAAGTAGGAGGAGATGGGTGATAGGAATGATGAGAAGATTAATAGTAATAGTAATGCAGATTTAGTGAAAATATAACCTTAGATTATATAGCTAAGAGAATATCTTATCAATAAAGAATTCAATTTGCAAGTTTTGAGTGCCACTAGGAAGAAAGACCCTGTAATGGGATTTTCTCAGCCTTAGCAATTTAAGAACATGCTGACTGGCTGTGGACTTCTGGGCATTGAAGTCCACACATTTGTAAATTGAGAATCGCTGCCCTAGAACTTAGCTGCTGAACGCCCTGGTTTGAAAGCAGCTGTGACACTTCATAAAAACTTAAGGATGATTGGCAATACTCAGCTGGATAAACATTTTGATATGCATTTCTTATCTCAAACTGAAGGTCAAACATGAGTTCTTCATATCTGGGGCCATGGGAGACCACTTCAGTCTTCTCCTCTGCTTGCTGGTAATCCCAGCATCTCAAGGGTTGACTAATCATGCCTTTTATGGAATTGTTAAATTAGGATTTTATATAACCTGTTTCCTCTAGCTTATAGAAAGCAGTTAATGAAGTGGGACATTGCAGGTTGGGGAGGCAGACAATGTTTACCTATATGGCGCCTTTGATATTCTCCTTTATAATGTTCTTGCAACCTCATAGCCCAGAGTTGGGCAAAGTCTATCGTTCTCCCTTTTGTTCAGGCTTAATTTAAGGCTGTTGTAACTTTGTTGCTTGTATATTTACAATTTACATTGATTGTTTCCTAGTATGATTTGATTGCTTACTTGTACCCTATGACTATCATTAAGTGTTGCACCTTATGATTCTTGATGAATGTATCTTGTCTTTTTATGTACACTGAGAGCATATGCACCAAAGAC
>NW_026681871.1:0-18254 GCF_028640845.1 Ahaetulla prasina | reverse complement strand
AGTAAGCCCGTTTGCGGTTATCAGGGATCCCTGTAGTTCGTTGGCTTTAGAAAGCTTTCAAACGGGTCATATATGTTCCCCATTTCTCCTTGCCCGGGTTGTACGGTGCGGGTGGCGTGTTTGCCATTTCCGCGTTTCTGCCCTGAGTTCGCTGGGTTCGGAACTAGCGTGCTTCAGCTCGGTTCTGGTTCCCCTTAGCCTCGAGATCCCACCTTCGTCGCCAATGTTAAGTTCGGGAAGTAACGAGGCTGGAGACCAGGGTAGTGACAACAGCTCTTTAATATAGGGTGAACCCAGCAACAGGCTGGGGGAAAAACCTCTCCTTTTATACAGTTCTGCTGGAGGCTTCGTCCAATCAGCAACGTGCTGATTTTCCCGCTCAAATATTTAAAGGCACAACTGTTAATACATAACAAAGAAGAGTAAATGAAAACAACATATAAAAATAAAAAGAATATGATCTACCCCATTGTCCCTTGCCTCAGAATTTTAATTGCTATGCTTTTTTAAAAAATTTGCCTCCCATATTCCTCGCCTACTGCTTCCAAATACCTCTCACCGACCCGTGCGCTCCCACAGAGAGGGACTCCTCAGGGTGCTGGCAGCTCGGCAGTGGCGGCTGGCGACACCCAGGAAGGGCCTTCTGTGGGGCTCCCACCTCTGGAACGAACTCCCCAGGACTTCGTCAACTTCCGGACCTCCGAACCTTTCGTCATGAGCTTAAACGCACTTATTCATCTGCGCGGGACTGGATTAGATTTTAAAGTTATTGGTTTTAAGGGGTTTTTTATTATTTATATTGTTTTTAAATTAGGCAATAGAATAAGTTTTTTAATTGTTGTTTTTTAATTTGTATTTATATGTATTTTAACTGCCTGTGAACCGCCCTGAGTCCTTAGGGAGATAGGGAGGTATATAAATTTGAAAAATAAATAAATAAATAAATGTGAATATAAACTTTGAGAACACATATCCACAAGTCTTCTAAAAAACTTGCATCTTCCTATGAACTTCACTTTCAGTCCAGGTATTATTATGGGGGAAAGGAAGTCACTTAGCCTTAAAGATGCTTGCAAAATGTTTTATTGCAAATGTTTTATTATTGTGTGCGTCCTTCCTCCTAAACTAATAACCCTATCTCATTTACCTTTCCCTTATGGCTACATTTTTCAGTTGACAAATCACTCCCACATGATGCTACCAAGAAATATGATAATATATGAAAGTGTTTTCTATAAAGCATCCCTAGCTAGTTGTAGGACTTTCCCATTCATAAATGTTCCTGGGAGAAAGTGGGATAGATTGTTCATGCAAGACAGTAAATTTCCTTGATTTATGGATGGGGGTTTGTGCCTAAAATACATAATCAAATACTTGAAAAGTAGAATAAACTTTTTCCATAGCCTTTTGTATATTCTCTTTGCAGTAACTGGAAGTGCACTTAGCAATGACATTTTACTAATGAGTAGAGAGTTTGGAACCTCATTAGGGCTGAGGCTTCACAATCCAATTTTCTGACTGAGAAATGCCTTTATTTCTATACAAAACAAATGATAAAGAAAAGAAGAGACTGGTCTGGTGTGTCATAAACTAAATGAATAATAGAAATGATGACTCAGGCTGAATAAAGTATTAAATACTATTCATTATCCCCAAATATTAACCTGAAAAGTAAAAAGTAGGCATTTTGTAGTTGGTACTCCATTCTTTGCTTATTTCTTTCTATAATTTTCTTTCATAATGTTCATTAGTGTAGAGCATACATGAAATAGGGGGAAAAAAACCTTCCTTTTTGACATGTTAGCAATTTATAAAGCTGAGTATTATAAAGCTCATATTCTGAAACTTAAGTGCAATTAAAAATGATGGATTTAATTATAGTATTCTTTACAGAATCATCTCACAAACTTTACAGAAAGACATGAGATGTAACATTCCCTCTATTAAAGAGAAGGATCAAGCCTATATTTTTTATTACTGCAGAATTTGTATTTTAAAAATGTAAGGGCAAAGGAGTCTTAGCAACAGGCCTTCCTGAATGAACTTAGCAAAATACATCATCAATGCAAAGGTGAACAGAAATGCCATTGCAAAGAGTTGACCCAATCCTTCTATGAAGCACTAAATGTTCAAGTAGCTGTTAGTAGGACTTTCAGGAAATACCAGAATTTAATTACTGCTGTCCTTTTGCAGGTCATGAACTTGTCACTCAAAAGGTCTTTGAATATAAAGTGAGAGTGAAATAAGCAGTGTTTTTGTACCTGAAAATTCTGCTGTCAGTTTTAGAAGCCAATTTTCTTTTTTGCTTCTTAACTGCCACGTATTTTAGCTGAGGAAGTTGGGAGGGGGTTGTTGTTGGAGCGGTAGAAAGTAAAGTCATAACAACATTCCGTGTTCAAGGGCTTTTGCCTGCGTCTGATGGAGACTGCCTGAAGATTGTATCCATTTGAGTGTGAAGAGTTGATTGGACAATGGGATGAACTTGTGGGTGTGGGGCAGGGTTTTCTTAGATGTGCCAACATGACGTCTCTAATAAATTGGAACTTTGAGGAACTTCAAACCTCAGAGCTTTTTATTTTGTTAGGGGGTGTTCCTTGGAACCCTGACATCTATAATGGAAAGATGGTACATTTAATGCAAACTATGCTATTGCTTTTATTAAATTTCTTGTTACCCCAGTATATCATCAATAGTGAGAATGGTGAAAAATAAAGAAAAAAAAATCCCTTAAATAAGGCAGTTGTTAACTTAACAGCAGTTTATTTATTATTATTATTATTATTTAGTGACTGTTTGCAGTTACATTACTGAAAGTAGTGACTTATGACAGTTTTTTCACTCTTATGACCCTTGCAGGATCCCTATGGTCATGTGGTCAAAATTTGGATGGTTGGCAATTGGTTCATATTTATGATGATTACAGCATTCTGTGGTCATGTGATCCCCTTTAGCAACCTTCTGACAGCAAAGTCAATGTGGAAGCCAGATTCACTTGACAATAGGGTTGCTCACTTAACAACCACGGTGATTCGCTTAACGGCTGTGGAAAGAAAGGTCATGAAATGGGCAGACATCATTTAATATCTGTCTCACTTAGCCACAGAAACTTACAGCTGTAGTGTAAGTCAAGGACTTCTTGTAGTATACTATAGACCAGGGGTCAGCAACCTGCAGCTCTGGAGCCGCATGTGGCTCTTTCATCCCTTTGCTGCAGCTCCCTGTCGCTCAAAATATACGTCACAACTGCCAATGTGCGACACCCGCCGGCATGCGATTTATTGAGCTTTTCAACCCCCGGTAGCCCAACCATGGATAAATTCAAGAAAAGAAAAGTTTCAGAAGAAAACAGAATCTTTAATTCAACTATATATGCTAGTTTTGTGGCTGCTCAGGAAATAGTCAGCCATGGGAAGAGTATTGTGGCTCCCAGTGTCTTCTTTTCTTTGGGAAACTGGTCCAAATGGCTCTCTGAGTGTTTAAGGTTGACGACCCCTGCTATAGACCTATCCTAATAGGGTGATGATAAACAGTGTTTTTTTCCATAGGCTAGTATTTCTAGTAGTAAGAATGCAGAGAATTCTAATTTATAAACATATTACATTCAGGGTAGAAAGAAACTAAGTCTCCTTTCCCGACTTGTTATCTTTCCTTTCTTGTTTTATCCCCGGTAGGCATACTGATCAAGTTGTGAGTGTCTTCAAAACAAGTATGCATTTGAAATGTCTTCTCCTTAGAATTTAACTTGATTTGGAGACTTGCCTGTTAAACAAAACATTTGCCATTCGCTGCAAAGAAATAAATAATCCTTTCTTTGTCAAAGAGAACTCTGAGATCATTTAAAAAAAAAAAAGCTCAAAAGAGAAATGGGAGAAAGAAATTTAAATGTGAACTACATAAACGCTATTATGCATAGACATTCAGTATGATTCGAACAGAAAGATAGATATAAAGACATATGGTAGGATTCTGCTATGATGGAACGAATGACTGGACTTTGAATGGGTTGTTAGTAGAGCAATCATTTTATAATGCTTGTTTATCTAATGACTTGGGGTTTTTTTATGTTGTTGCTTTATTGGATTGTTGTATGTTGCCGAGAGTCACTTCTGGTGAGATGGGCAGTTTGGGTATATGCATTTATTAAACAAGCAAACATTTAATAAAGGCAGGTTTGAGTAATGCACTCGATAAAATTTCAAGATAGAGGAAAAATTAAATTAGCATATTAGAAGTAGTGATGGGGAATAGAATCTTCTAATAATTGAAATGTGTAAAAATTTCAAAACAGTAATCTAGAAAAAGATCTGGTAAATCAAAATCTTTAAAGCCACCGACTCAACAAAACAACATGCTATTGGTTATTTCTCCTGAAGACAATAAAATCTGAATACCATGATGGGCCAACTCCCTATTCAGGTTAAAAAAAACAAAACTGAAAATTTCTCCCACTAAAAATAATTACTATGAAATCACAATTTTACATTCTGTATGGAGGAAAGAGGCCTTGGATACAAACGTCCATGCTGTGATTATGTTATTTGCATCAATAATGAATAGGAACAGTTGTTTCTGTCTTTGCTTAAGCCCAATCAAGCTTCTATGGCTGTTACTGTGGAGATAAAATACAGGAAGACTCCTATGTAAGCTGGTTTAAATACCCTGGTAACAAAAAAAGGCAAGATACAAATATTAAAAGTAAATAAGAATAGAATAACAGAGCTGGAAGGGACCTTGGAGGTCTTCTAGTCCAACCCCCTGCTTAGGCAGAAACCCTACACCACTTCAGACAAATGGTTATCCAACATCTTCTTAAAAACTTCCAGTGTTGGAGCGTTCACAACTTCTGGAGCAAGTTGTTCCACTGATTAATTGTTCTAACTGTCAGGAAATTTCTCCTCAGTTCTAAGTTGCTTCTTGCCTTGATTAGTTTCCACCCATTGCTTCTTGTCCTGCTCTCAGGTGCTTTGGAGAATAGCTTGATTCCCTCTTCTTTGCAGCAGCCCCTGAGATATCAGAACACTGCTATCATGTCACCCCTGGTCCTTCTTTTCATAAGACTAGACATATCCAATTCCAACCGTTCTTTATATGTTTTAGCCTCCAGTCCCCTAATCATCTTTGTTGCTTAGGGGACTGGAAGCTAAAACATATAAAGAATGGTTAATAAATAAGAAATCAATTCTTCTCTAATTCAGGTCTAAATTGAATCTCAGAAAAAACACCCCATTTGATAATGCTTCTGTGATATTTACAGTTCTATTTCTCTCTGAAATTGTGTTTTTTTTTTAAAAAGCCACAATGAAAACATGGACACATGGCAGGCTTACATCTTTTAGTAAATAAACAAGCCAATTGATTTGTTACTGAGCTAAGTTATGTTTGGGCATTCATGTGAAGTTAGGTACAGCTAAAAATTAGGAGTGAACAGGGTCAGACTTGCAATCCCTGTAAATGAACTAAGTTACTCTGTCCGGCCTTCACATCTTCAATCTGAAGTTTTGCAAGGTAACTGTACTTTAAATGCTTGTCCATGTGGTTGGTTGGTTAACCATGTCTGGAACTGAGTTGGGTAAACTTGGATAAATTTATTGGGAACCAAATAAAACTTTCTTCTAAGTTGCATTTATACAATGCAAGTACAACTCTCTTATTCCTTCTGGACTAAATTAAGATTAGAGAAAGAGTGGTAATATAACTGTATGTGCCCCATCGTCTCCCTGGTGTGTTCTCCACATGCTCACATGACATGAATGTCTGAAAAGAACTGTGGTTGCTAGAGAGCTAAGAGACAATATTGCCTCTTTCCAGAAACAAATTATATGTACTGGCAATAAAATTGAATGAGTGGTTCCAAGAAGACACCCAAGACTTCAAGAGCTCATGTTTACACAATGTATTTTAGGTAGTTCTTTCCCAATATGTTTCAGTTTATATAGGCTGATCTGATTTTACCCTCAAATCAACCTTGAGGTAGATTAAGATGCCTCAGAAATTATTATTTTTTTCTAGTTGAAAGTAAAGAAAGGAAGGATTCCACGATGAAAACCTTGTGTAATTGACAAGAATGTGTTTTTTCTTAGTTAAAATTAAAAGCTCTTAAGAATTAGAGAATAACACCAGTTCTATTGAAGCAGAAAGGTGTTTTGATTATATAATTGTCTCCAGACAAAAGCCAATGTGGCCACACAAGGTAACATCAGTCTCAGTTTGCTACTGCTAGGTCAAAACACTGCACAAGCTTTATGAGGTAATCGGCAATAAGCTTCATGATAAAGTAGGACTTTGTATCTGAGGCTAAATTATGTCTAATTTTGGTTGTATATATTCAGACTTTGACTGAAAAGAAATATATAATTTCCTGCCCCAATTCTTAAGCTCAATATCTTATCCAGTTTATTTTTTTTTTCTTTTTAGGGAGTGAGAAACATAAAATGGGAAGTTGTTTACAGTCCTGAAAGGTCCTGAAAATGAAGACATCACAGGTTTGTGAAACTAAGATATGTCTAATAAACCTTAATTGATTGTAGGGGATTATGTAGGATTTGAAAGGGAAGGGAAGGGAAGCGAAGGGAAGGGAAGGGAAAAGAAAGAAAGGAAAAGAAAGGCGTAAGATACATATCTGAAACATTACAATAATTTAATTGGAAACTTCATCAAATGTGATTGCAGATAATTAGAATATTAAACATCTGTAGAAATAGAAGCCTCATTTTTAATGAGGAGAAATAACACATTACATTTACTAATGCAACTGTCAGGTCATTTCATTTCTATGTGAACATTGTCTTCATCACATATAAATAAACTGGAAAAAAGATACAATTTCCAGATAGATACAGTGAAACAAAGAAACCTGTTTTTGAAACAAACACAATAATTTCCTCAGACAGCAGAGTTAACAGATGGATGGAAAGTTTCTTTTTGAGTGGCATAATGTATGGCACATTGACCTTTGTATGAAGAAAACTATCTGAAATTATACATATGTAAAGCATGATAAGAATGAAAAAGTAATGAGCAAAGAGTGCTAAACCTCTCAGCTAAGAGAGTAACCAAGGAAACTAATACAGATAGTCCTCGTCTTATGACCACAACTGAATCCAAATTTTCCATTGCTCAGCAAGAAAGTCATTAAGTGAGTTTTGCTTCAGTTTATGATCCTTCTTGCCACAATTGTTAAGTGAATCACTGCAGTTGTTAAGTTAGCAACACGTTTGTTCAGTGAATATGACTTCCCCATTGACTTTGTCAGAAGGTTGAAAAAGGTGATGACATGACCCCAAGACATTGCAACCTAAATACATGCCAGTTGCCAAGTGTTTGAATTGTGATCACATGACACGGGGAATATTGTAAAGGTCATAAGCCTGAAAAACTATTTTTCAGTGCTGTTTTAACTTTGATCGGCCACTGAACAAATGATTGTAGGTCAAGGAGTATGTGTACAGGAGTTATAGTAGCATTAACAGCAAATAATATTAAAAGTACAGTGGTAACTTAATGCTCAGCTGTTTGGTAAATTATCAAATTTGGTCCTCAATGCATTCTGATCCAAAAAATTTGTCCCGGTACACATTAGGTACACAGCTATGGTGTCAACTCCCTTGTGACTCACTACATTGTTCAAAATTTGTTTAATCATCGCACCTCCCGGAACCAATTAATGATGGGTGTGGAGGTAGCACTGTACTGCACTTTGTGGAGTGAAGTTTGTATGGGCCAAGTTAAATACATTTTGTTTGCCCTATTGTTTCAGAAAGTTTAATACCGAAGCAGCAACTCTCTGCATTTTTCTAAATAGAGTGCCAAAAACAAAGTTGTCTTTTGTGCAGAGGTGGGTTTCAGAGGTTCTGACCAGTTCTGGAGAACTGGTAACAAAAATTTTGAGTAGTTTGGTAGTAAAAATTCACACTGGCCCCACCCCCATCTATTCTCTGCCTCCTGAGTCCCAGCTGATCAGGAGGGAATGGAGATTTTACAGTATCCTTCCCATTCAGTAAGCTCAAACTGCCCAAGGAGCTGCTGATCCAGTTCTACAGAGGAATTATTGAGTCTGTCATTTGCATCTCTATAACTGTCTGGTTCGGTTCTGCAACCCAATAAGAAAGACACAGACTTCAGAGGATAATTAGAATTGCAGAAAAAATAATTGCTACCAACCTGCCTTCCATTGAGGACCTGTATACTGCACGAATCAAGAAGAGGGCCGTGAAAATATTTACAGATCCCTCACATCCAGGACATAAACTGTTTCAACTCCTACCCTCAAAACGACGCTATAGAGCACTGCACACCAAAACAATTAGTCACAAGAACAATTTTTCCCGAAGGCCATCACTCTGCTAAACAAATAATTTTCTCAACACTGTCAAACTATTTACTAAATCTGTACTACTATTAATCTTCTCATTGTTCCCATCACCAATCTCTTTCCACTTATGACTGTATGACTGTAACTTTGTTGCTGGCAATCCTTATGATTTATATTGATATATTGACCATCATTTGTGTTGTAAATGTTGTACCTTGATGAAGGTATCTTTTTTTTTATGTACACTGAGAGCATATGCACCAAGACAAATTCCTTGTGTGTCCAATCACACTTGGCCAATAAAAAATTCTATTCTATTCTATTCTATTCTATGCTATTCTATTCTATTCTATTCTATTCTATTCTATTCTATTCTATTCTATTCTATTCTATTCTATTCTATTCTATTCTATGCCACATCCACCAAGCCATACTCACAGAACTGGTAGTAAAAAAATTTGAAACCCACCACTGCTTTTGAGGGCTTATGGCCAGCTGTTGCTAAATACATTATTCTGATAGCAAGTATTTCCACGTAGTGTTGTGGCCTATCAGCCACCGGCCCCACCAGCAGCTGAATCAGAGGACAAGGAGGAGGTGTGGGAGTCAGGGCCAGCATCAGGGCAACCTGGGAGCTCCAAGGAGGAAGAGGGAATGGAGCTGGCAGAGAGAGAGACAGAGGCAGAGCCTGGGCCGTCCATCAACCCTCAGATGGAGAGTCAGCAGCCCTTAGGTCTGGAGGTGGCTGATGAAGAAGAGAGGGAACAGCTGGGCCCAGTGCCTGAAACATTGGATGCGCAGAAGGCAGAGGAGAGGAGAGCAGTGGAAATCTGTGTCGTGTCCCACTCCTCCGCTGACGGCCGGGTCAGGGAAATCCGAATCAGGTGTGCCTCTGCAGCTCTGCCAAAGTCCTAGCAAAGTCCTCAGGGCAGGCAGGATACCAGAAAGTGACTTCAGCAAAATATGTTTAGACTTTGCCTGACTCAGAGAATGCCAGAAAGCAGATCCTTTATATAGGCCATGGGGTGTGGCTCCATGACTCAGCACTTATCCAGGGCTGCCCCTCCCTTCCTTCTGTTGCCTCCGCCTATCAAGTCTTCTGACGCGAGGGTCACTCCAGTCGGCAGCTGTTGGTAATTGACCTTCCTCAGGTTCACATGCTGTGGAGGAGGGGGAGGGGTCTAGTTGCTCCGTTTGCCTAGGCATGGAGCCAGAGCTGGGGGCTGGAGGTATTTCTTCTTCTTCAGCCTGTCTGGGCATGGATCCAGGGCTGGGGGCTGGAGGTATTTCTTCTTCTTCAACCTGTCTGGGCATGGAGCCAGGGCTGGGGCCGGGAGGCATACTAGAACATTCCTCCATGTTCAGAAGCAGATAAGAAGACCCCGGCTGAGGTGAGATTGGACGAGACACAACAATCTGATCCTTGGGAAGGAAGAGCCACCACTGCTAGCGAAGCCCCACCTTAGCTCTGGCAGGGGGTGGAGATGAAGAGATGTGGCAGACAACTATTCATCTTCCGGCCAGACGGACTTGTTAGCCTCTGGTGAGAGAGAAACTTTTTGCTGGGGCTGCCAGCGCTTGTAATAAAGGAATCTTTGAGTTAACTTCAGAGGGTTTCTCGTGTTTGGGGAGCTGGGTCAGAACACATAGCTTCATGTTGTCTCACCTAGGGATTTGGGATCCAATCTGGGTCGATCACCGGGACCTGAAGTTTAGTCTTCCGAGCTTTTGGCCTCTTGCTGGAGCCCATCCTCAGCGAACTTCTCTCTCACCAGAATGCATGAGAGAAAAACACATTGTGGTAGAGAGAGACGTTCCGGGAGGATGGGCTCCAGCACAAGTCCAGAAGCTGAGAAGACTAAATCTCTGGCCCGGTAACTGACCCAGATTGGATCCTACAATATTATCCTGGGACACATATATTTGCCTTCATTCATGAAAGTTGTTTTTCACATATCTGTTTTCCTTTTTTAAGTTCAGATGTACGACTTCCTTACCTGTATGCCATGGGATTCTAAATTTGTATTTCACACATGTGCACAATTTCAGCTCCAAGTTATCTTGGCTGAAGATCATGTTATCAACTAAAATCTTATTAAAGGTCATACTGGCTGGAAATTTTAGTTCCAGCTGTTTAGAAAGTAGCAAATTAAGGAAGGATTAGGTGAAGATACTTAGCAGAAACCCTAAGCATAATCTTTGAAAAAGCTTTCACAACCAGCTTCCTTCTCAAACTTTGGTCACTAGCCATGGTCATCCCTGTCTTCAAAAAAGGAGACTCCAGCCTAGTTGAAAATTACAGACCAACCTCTTTATGCTGCGTCACCTGCAAAGTAATGGAATCAATTATCAACCAATCCATTACCCTCCACCTAGAAACAAACAACCTACTCTCTAATAAACAATTTGGTTTCAGAAAAAAATTATCCTGTAATTTACAACTTCTACACTGCAAAAACATATGGACTACAAATCTTGATCAGGGCAAAGCAATAGATGCAATTTACAGAGACTTCTGTAAAGCTTTTGACTCTATCAAATCCTGTTCCTGTCAATAGCGGTGTTCCCCAAGGCAGCGTTCTTGGACCAACACTCTTCATATTATACATTAATGATCTCTGTGACCATATTATAAGTAATTGTGTTCTCTTCGCTGACGATGTTAAACTATTTAACACTACCAACAATACAGCTACCCTTCAAAAAGACCTTGACTTTGTGTCGGAATGGTCAAAAACTTGGCAACTCCAAATCTCAACCAGCAAATGCTCTGTCTTACACATTGGAAAAAAGAATCAGAACACTAAATACAAGCTCGATGGACACTACCTTATAGATGACCCCCACCCTGTTAAAGACCTTGGAGTTTTCATATCAAATGATCTAAGTGCCAAAGCCCACTGCAACTACATCGCAAAAAAGGCTTTAAGAGTTGTAAACTTAATCTTGCGTAGCTTCTTCCCCAGAAACACTACACTACTAACCAGAGCATATAAAACATTTGCTAGACCAATTCTTGAATACAGCTCACCTGTCTTGAACCCATACCTCATTTCGGACATTAATACAGTTGAGCATGTCCAGAAATATTTTACAAGAAGAGTTCTCCACTCCTCTGATTACAACAAAATGCCTTATGCCACCAGACTTGAAATCTTGGGTTTAGAAAACTTAGAACTCCGCCACCTTCGACAGGACCTGTGTTTAACTCATAGAGAATCATCTATTGCAATGTCCTTCCTGTTGAAGACTACTTCAGCTTCAATCACAACAATACACGAGCACACAATAGATTTAAGCTTAATGTTAACCGCTCCAATCTTGATTGCAGAAAATATGACTTCAGTAACAGTTAATACTTGAAATACAATACCTGACTCTGTGGTCTCTTCCCAAAATCCCCAAAGCTTTAACCAAAAACTATCTACTATTGACCTCACCCCATTCCTAAGAGGTCTGTAAGGGGCGTGCCTACCGTTCCTGTCCTAATGTTCCCTTTTATTGTATCCAATTCATATAGTTATTTCATGCTTATGCTTATATATAATGTTGTGACAAATAAAATAAATAAAAATAAAGAAAGAAAGATGTTTTCCCCCCCGAACAATAAAAAGTGATACTGGGGAAAATAAAAACAACAAGAAATCTCTTTCAAGAATACTCAGAATCTTAAATGTTCTTTTGATTATGATAACTATATGGAAAGTGGCATGTACCAAATTGTAATTCTTCTCCTAATATTTAGTCGTCATTGTTTTATCGACAATTAGAAATTGAAATGGAACAACATACAACCACCTTCAATATAAAGGATGTGAGAATTTTCCAAAATAAAATACAATCAAGAAAATGCTGAATTTATATTAGAATGAAATGCTGTAAAGTATTGACTGTCATTATATGCGTGCGCTCTCTCTCTCTCCCTCTCTCCCTCCCTCTCTCTCTCTCTCTCTCTCTTTCTTTCCCTATATATATGGACTAGTAGTTTTATGTATCAGTGTCCATATAGTATGCATGTGTATTATTTCACTGTAAATAATAAAAACAATGGCATTTACTAATCAATATTCCTAGTTGAGCCATGACAGCATAGTGGTTAGAATGCAGTATTGGAGGCTAATTCTGTGAACTGCCAGCAATTCGATCCTCAGTGGCTCAAAGTTAACTCAGTCTTCTACCCTTCCGAAGTCAGTAAAATGAGGATCCAGATTGTTGGCTCTTTAAAGCACTTAGATAAGGCTGTAAAACACTCTAAAGTGGTAAATAAGTCTAAGTGCTATTAGTATTGCTATCAATATTCCTAGTTAATTTTTTACGTTTTAATTATTTGTTATATATATTAATACATGTTGTAAAAGTACCTATTCTGCATATACTCTAAACAGCCCAGAGTCATTTAGGGAGATGAGCAGTGTATACATTTAATAAATAAATAAATACCTATATAACACATATTTTGATTTTTTTTTGAAAATTATTGCTAACTTTAAAGCAAATCAGTTTCTATTAATGATAGCATTTTGTAGACACATAGAGCTTTGCCTAAATTTCTCATCTTAACCAACGTAGAAAATGTTTTTGTGAACCATGATCCATGAGACAATGAAGAGTAGGTTTTGTAGAATTACAAAATATAATTAAAACATACATAAAAGAACCGTGATTAAAATTACAATGGTTTTTGGCAAAGCCATCCTTTAATTATAAGGGAAAATGAAAGTAACCAATGCATCAAGATACCCTAATCAATTATAATCATAAAACTGTCAGTAGACAATGACACACAGTAAACACAGTAAATACAGCTTTGGTGCCTTTAGATAAACCCACAATTAAGCTTAAAAATTTAAAGCTAGGGATGAAATATGATTGCAGCTGATGACCAGCACATAGGTTGTGCTAAATTCAATGTATATGAATTGCTGTTAATGTGAAATTGCTATGGGGAGTTTCTATGAAGTGAAAAAACAAAGCAAATATTTCTTTCAATGTGTCTTATTGAGGTGTTAACTCTAAGGCAGGAGTGTCAAACTCGACTTCATTGAGGGCTGCATCAGGGTTGTGCTTGACCTTGAGGGGGTTGGGGGGGGGTGTCGCCAGGGTGGGCGTGGCCAGCTCAACATCACTTGTGTCGGGGGTGCCTGAGGTGGCCCAAGTGCACTGCCAGTGACACAGGCTTCCGAGCTCCATTTTCAGCTGCGATGGCCTCCTGCAACCCTCTGCCAGCGAAAACGGAGTTTTGGAGGACCACGAGCGGCCCATCCAAGCTCTATTTTTACTAGCATAGGCAACCCGGGCCAGTCCTTTGTTGTTTCCAGGGCCCCACGGTGTCGTGTCCCACTCCTCTGCTGACGGCCGGGTCAGGGAAATCCGAATCAGGCGTGCCTCTGCAGCTCTGCCAAAGTCCTAGCAAAGTCCTCAGGGCAGGCAGGAGATCAGAAAGTGACTTCAGCAAGATATGTTTAGACTTTGCCTGACTCAGAGAATGCCAGAAAGCAGATCCTTTATATAGGCCATGGGGTGTGGCTCCATGACTCAGCACTTATCCAGGGCTGCCCCTCCCTTCCTTCTGTTGCCTCCGCCTATCAAGTCTTCTGACGCGAGGGTCACTCCAGTCGGCAGCTGTTGGCAATAGACCTCCCTCAGGCTCACATGCTTTGGAGGAGGGGGAGGGGTCTAGTTGCTCCGTTTGCCTGGGCATGGAGCCAAAGCTGGGGGTTGGAGATATTTCCTCCTCTTCAGCCTGTCTGGGCATGGAGCCAGGGCTGGGGCTGGGAGGCATACTAGAACATTCCTGTGGTGAGATTGGGCGAGACATAACACACGGGCCAGATCCGGCACCTAGACCTTGAGTTTGATATCCCTGCTCTGAGGCTAATATTTTTTACAGAGAGCATGCTCAGAGGAGGAGGAAATTTGAGATACGACTGATTCTATTATCTTCAGACCTTCATCTTATCATGGTATTAATGGAAGAGGGAGATGTTCATTACTATGTATGATCCAAGACCAGACCTTCCTATTTATCCATAGAAAGAATAAATTTTATTCTGTATCTTCCCATGGATTATAGCACTGCAGAATAAGAATTACTATAGATTTGTATTTAGAAAAACTTGGACTATTTTTTTTTTAATCAGCCCTTTTCCTGTTACTTATTAATGTGTTACTATTCTGTTCTTTGTCTATGTCGCAACTTGTCGACCGTTCCTGAATATTTATGAATTCTCTTCTATGTACACTAACAGACATTTTCCTTATAATATTCTGCTTTAATATCTTCAGTAATATTATTACCAAGCCATAGCCAGAATAAAACAATTTTATGAAGTTCAGCATATTAACTTGATCAAAGACTGAAGGAATTTTGCTCAAAGACAATCTCAGATAAGAGTTTCGGAGTCCCATCTGTTTTAAAATGCTGAGCTGCACGCATTAACACAACCACCTGACACCACAATATACATTCTTATTGAGTCTAAGAAAGTGGATGCTAACAAAATTTGCCACCTATTGAATGTGGTTAGGTTTGGAATCTAGCACAAGAGAATCCAACTGTAATCAGAAATAAAACCATCCCAACTTTTTACAGAATTGCCAAAACAATAGATGTGGTTTCCATGACAATGTAACATTGAAACGTAATGAGGAAAGATGGCAAAAGTATCTTTGAAAGGATCTTGGAATACTGTAGCAAAGACATTTTAAAGAAAGGGATAAAATAATTGCGATTTACCCCTGTATATGGGGTTTGAAAACATGGGGCTTGAAATGTTGATTAAAGTCTACTTTCTACTAGCGACACGGGGATAAGTTAGCAAAATCTAAAGGATAGCAACCTATTCCATGTGGGAGGTTGCATCTAGATAAAATATCCTGAAAGGTAGAATGGAAATGATAAAATGATGCTATGACCACATGTGAAACCGACATGATCTTTATAAAGGTGCTTGAGATGGTTTTGAAAGTGAAATGACAAACCTCTTCTTCAACAAACGTGTGAAACCGAATGCAATTTTCCACCTGACTGCAATTTCCCAAATTTTGTATTGGAGTTTAGCTATCAAAATTCATTATTGAAATACAATATGCACATTATCATAACATGCATATATAAAATGCATTATTATGCCAGTTTGTAACAAAACTGCATATTAATTTTCTTGCTATTTTTTTTTTAAAGGAACAAGATAAAATGGGCACGAAGAAATCAGGCAACCTGGAGATAGAATGATCTGTCTACCCTAAGTAGTAACTCATTAGACCATTCCAGAAGTGGATGAATCATCAGAGGATTTTATCTTTGTGGGCTTAAGCATTAAAAGAAATAAAAGAAATCATGCCAATAGTTTTCTTGACATTCACCCATAGGGATCTCTTGTTCCTGGAAATTACAGCATTGGATAACTCAGGGTTGGTCCCTCCTTTTAGTCCAAAACAATATAAATTCATTTAGAATCATCACCATCATCAATCATCCAGTTGACATTTCTAAAGGTTTCACTCTATCTTCCCAATTTGTATTTAGAGGCAAAACAACTGACAAAACCAAGTTTTATAATATGCCCAGGCTTAAACAAAGAATGTATCATATTAAAACTATATTGATTGTTCGCTAAAACAACATTGGTGCACTATAAAATACAAGATCCAATCAAACTTCACTTGTTCATCTAATTGAATTGTGCTGCATTTAGAACTGAGCCAGAACAGAAAACCAAGACTTACAGGCAGAGCACAAAACAAGAATGACCTCCAGCCAATCCTTTTCATAGGGGTCTCTTTTTCTACTTTTGGAAGTTGGTGTTTTCTAGCACCAACTATTGTAGATCTAACTATAGGTAAAGGTTCCCCTCGTACATACGTGCTAGTCGTTCCTGACTCTAGGGGCTGGTGCTCATCCTTGTTTCAAAGCTGAAGAGCCAGCGCTGTCCGAAGATGTCTCCATGGTCATTTGGCTGGCATGACTCAATGCCAAAGGTGCACGGAACGCTGTTACCTTCTCACCAAAGGTGGTCCTTATTTTTTCTACTTGCATTTTTTAACGTGCTTTCGAACTGCTAGGTTGGCAGAAGCTGGGACAAGTAATGGGAGCTCACCCTGTTACACGGCAGCACTAGGGATTCAAACTGCTGAACTGCCGACCTTTCGATCGACAAGCTCTGAGTCTTAGCCCCTGAGCCACCGCATCCCTAGATCTAACTGTATTGATATTAATACCTGGAAAAGATTTGCATGTGAAATTTAAATAAGAAAAAAAAATTGCTACTATCAGAGTTGTTAAAAGTTCCCCACACAAATTAATTATTGCTATATTATATATGTGGATGTTTTTTCAACCGAAAAAGGCCATCTCTGTTTGTGCATAAGGCAAGATAAACCTAGGAGGGATGTAATGGCTCAGTGGCTAAAACGCTGAGCTTGTCAATCAAAAGGTCAGCAGTTCAGCGGTTTGAATCCCTAATGCAGCATAATGGGGTGAGTTCCCATCACTTGTCCCCGCTTCTGCCAACCTAGCAATTCGAAAACATGTAAAAAAGGCAAGTAAACAAATAGGGATCACCTTTGATGGGAAGGTAACAGCGTTCCATCCGCCTTTGGCGTTGAGTCATGCCGGCCACATGACCACAGAGATGTCTTCGGACAGCGCTGGCTCTTCAGCTTTGAAACGGAGATGAGCACCCCGCCCCCTAGAGTCAGGAACAACCAACACATATGTGCGAGGGGAACCTTTACCTTAAGCTGAATTCCCCTGCATTTAATGGATTTATTCTTTAATAAATATGATTGAAACTGGCAGCCTGCTAAATGTATTTACTCTACAATTAACAGGAGAGACTGAAGCAGTATTAAAAGGTCAAAAGGTATACCCAAAGTGATAGTAATTCCAAGGGTTTGTACTAATAGGAGCAATCCTTAGTAAATTGAACAATAGGAGAATCAAAAAGAAAATAAAGCTGAAGAAAGGAAAAAACCTAGAGAAATAGTAAGGAAAGTAGAGATCTTTTGGAGTATGATTTAAATAATTAGTAGCTATACAAGTTTCTCATAGTTTAGACAATTGTATTTGCCTTTAAATAGCAAGAACTGGTGTCCTATTAATTTGCTGAGCGTCCTTCAGGTAAATTATCCCATTCCACTGAATGAGAGTGGCCTACTTTTAATATAATGACAGGAAGTAGCCTGGAGTACCCATTTTCACAAAATTAACGTGGCTTAATCAATAAGGATATGCCTTTACCTTCCCTAATTACTCTTTCATTTGAAATCCCACATTTCAAAAGTTTGTAAAGTCATTTGTAGGACGTGGGGCTCAGTGGCTAAGATGCTGAGCTTGTCGAGCGAACGGTCGGCAGTTCAGCAGTTCGAATCCCTAGTGCTGCCGTAACGGGTGAGCTCCTATTACTTGTCCCAGCTTCTGACAACTTAGCAGTTCGAAAGCACGTAAAAAATGCAAGTAGAAAAATAGGGACCCCCTTTGGTGGGAAGGTAACAGCGTTCCATGCACCTTTGGCATTTAGTCATGCCAGCCACATGACCACGGAGAAGTCTTCAGACAGTGCTGGCTCTTTGGCTTAGAAACGGAGATGAGCACTGCCTCCTAGAATTGGGAACGACTAGCACATATGTGCAAGGAACCTTTACCTTTAAAGTCATTTGTGGTGAAATAGTGTATCGAATCCTATTCATCTCATCTCTATTGCAAGCAACTAGTTCATGTAACTGGAGAATTGTTCTTTTCCCCATTAGGAATATAATATAATTGAAACTAGTGTTTGCATAACCAGTAAAGGGAGGGTACTGCTCTTTATCTCTCCTTTTATATATTTCCTACAGAGGAATTATTGAGTCTGTCATTTGCACCTCTATAACGGTTCTGTTCTGCAACCCAATAAGAAAGACACAGACTTCAGAGGATAATTAGAACTGCAGAAAAATAATT
>NW_026681870.1:0-18304 GCF_028640845.1 Ahaetulla prasina | reverse complement strand
TAGAACTTAGCTGCTGAACGCCCTGGTTTGAAAGCAGTTGTGACACTTCATAAAAACTTAAGGATGATTGGCAATACTCAGCTGGATAAACATTTTGATATGCATTTCTTATCTCAAACTGAAGGTCAAACATGAGTTCTTCATATCTGGGGCCATGGGAGACCACTTCAGTCTTCTCCTCTGCTTGCTGGTAATCCCAGCATCTCAAGGGTTGACTAATCATGCCTTTTATGGAATTGTTAAATTAGGATTTTATATAACCTGTTTCCTCTAGCTTATAGAAAGCAGTTAATGAAGTGGGACATTGCAGGTTGGGGAGGCAGACAATGTTTACCTATATGGCGCCTTTGATATTCTCCTTTATAATGTTCTTGCAACCTCATAGCCCAGAGTTGGGCAAAGTCTATCGTTCTCCCTTTTGTTCAGGCTTAATTTAAGGCTGTTGTAACTTTGTTGCTTGTATATTTACAATTTACATTGATTGTTTCCTAGTATGATTTGATTGCTTACTTGTACCCTATGACTATCATTAAGTGTTGCACCTTATGATTCTTGATGAATGTATCTTGTCTTTTTATGTACACTGAGAGCATATGCACCAAAGACAAATTCCTTGATGAGAGCGCACTGGTCGATGGGAGGTAACTGGCGGCAGCAGGCGGTCCCATAGATATCCTGGTCCCATGCCATGGAGCGCTTTGGAGAGTAGCTTGGAGCGCTTTGGAGAATAGCTTGACTCCCTCTTCTTTGTGGCAGCCCCTGAGATATTGGAACACTGCTATCATGTCACCCCTAGTCCTTCTTTTCATTAAACTAGATATACCCAGTTCCTGCAACCGTTCTTCATATGTTTTAGCCTTCAGTCCCCTAATCGTATTTGTTGCTCTCCTCTGCACTCTTAAGTCACTTTTTTCAGTGCCATTGTAACTCTGAACTGTCACTAAATGAAAAGTTGTAAGTCAAGGACTACATATACTTAAAATTGAATTCCAGCTACTTGAATCAAAGCTTGCTGCTTGTTATTATTAGTGGTTCAAGGGTTAAGATAAGATAACTCATCCACCCATCTCCAGTTTTCTCTTATCATGAGCCATGGAAGAGGTTTTCAAGTGTTATTTACAATCAGATAAAAGAAAATAAGTAAAACCAAACAATTCTGGGACAATAGATTCAGGAGTTTATTGCTTAAACCTTGGATGTAGTATTGAAATGAGACAAATAACTGTTAGTAAACTGGGAATTCATATGTATAATAGTAGCAAGAGGGAAAATTTGAGCATCACTTTAGATTGACTTTCTGAAGATAAGCAGACTTTAAAGACATAGTTCCAAATCAGTTTTATAATTAGTTGCATCATTCATTCCTGCAATAACCAAAGCTTTTAGACTTTAAAGAACGGCATGTCTCAGGCTGGAGTAAATATTTTAAATATTCAGCTTTAAATATACTTTAAATATTTAGGACCTGCAAGTTTCAAATCAGGCCAGGATGAAGAAAGAAATCTACTTTAATGGACTCATTGACAATCATGATTTAATATTGAAAACAAAACAAAACAAAACAATTGTAGCTACTGCATTGGAACGCCACAATTAGGAATGTTGTTGAAAATACTATTATTGCTACCTTTTGAAAAATGCAGGTCAGAAGTGGACAACTGAAGCAAAATTGGCTTTTGTACTCTGTCTCTGTCTCTCTCTCTTTTTTTTTTTTTTTTTTTTGTCCAGTCAATCACTGAATTTCACACACCGATCAATTTATGTCTATTCTTTTGGTTGTCATACACTTATTTGCTACAAATAGGTAGGGCCGTTAATCAATGGCTGACAGTTCCTTTTGTGAATTTATGTCTCCATGCTATCATCACAAGAATACCACACCAATCTATTATATTTGTGGTAGGCAGAAACATTTTGGACATGAGACTAATAAAACTATGAACAATGACCAAAATCTAGTAAGTCAAATCCATGAAAGCCTCTAGGATATGTATTATTTTCATTAGATATGGACAACATATGACTTATCACTCCCAAGCAGATTTTTGTTAATACTGTTTTGGATTCTATTAGACTCAGGTGGGTTTTTTTTTTTTTGTATTAAATGTAAACTTTGGAAATATAACAATTTCCATGACACTTGGTAAGCTGTTGTTTTGCCTAATGCCATTATAGTCCAGGAAAGGTAGGTAGGTAGGTAGGTAGGTAGGTAGGTAGGTAGGTAGGTAGGTAGGTAGGTAGGTAAGAAGGAAGGAAGGAGGGAAGGAAGGAGGGAAGGAATGAGAGAAGGAAAAAGGGAGGGAGGGAGGATGGATGGATAGATGGATGGATGGATGGATGGATGGATGGATGGATAGATGGATAGATAGACAGATAGATGATAGATAGATAGACAGAGATAGAGAAAGATAGAAAAAAGTTTTCAATTACATATTAAATATTTAACATACATTATGATAGATAGATAGATAGATAGATAGATAGATAGATAGATAGATAGATAGATAGATAGATAGATAGATAGATAGATAGAGTGGTGGGATTCAAATAATGTAACAATCGGTTCTCTGCCCTAATGATTTCTTCCAACAACCAGTTCACCAAACTGTTCAGAAAGTTAACAATCGGTTCTCCCAAAGTGGTGCGAACTGGCGGATGGATGGATGGATGGATGGATGGATGGATGGATGGATGGATAGATAGACAGATAGGCAGACAGACAGACAGACATACATGGATGGATGGATGGATGGATGGATGGATGGATGGATGGATGGATGGATGGATAGATAGATAGATGGCTAGATGATAGATGGATGGATGGATGGATGGATGGATGGATGGATAGATAGATAGATAGATAGATAGATAGAAATAGATGAGGGAGGGAGAGAGATACAGATATACGGATAAAATTTTAAGATTAAAGAGGCACCATGAAAACACTACTTTATAATTTTTAATAGCTTTTGCAGTGCATGTGAATCTTCTTCGTTAGTTTGATAAATGGATATTTGTGTGCAGGTGGTATGGGGGAAAACAATTTATTACCGGAAACTATTTTCCTTTTCTCCTCAACTCCTCTACTTTACCTTTTCAGGAATCACAGCCCAACAATAACAGCACTGTGGGAAGGTAATGGAAATTCTGAAAGATCTTGAAATAATATATTCAACTGGTGACAGCACATGTGCTCTCCAGCTGTCTATTTAAGATTCTCTTCAGAAAGCATAGAAAATACGAACAGATGGAGTAGATTTAGGAAACTGACATGGTGGACTGATTTCTTCCCTGAGCTGGGATCTTGTGTTTGTTGGTGATAGATAAGATAAGAAAAGTGTGTACCTCATTAAGATTGTAGGTTGTGTAGGTTTTTTCATATGTCATAATCCAGTCAAGGGGTGTTTACAGGTAACCTGGTCCCACCCCTATAATCATGAAGGGCATGTTTTGAAACAAGATCTCTACAGAATTGAAAAACTCATAGCATTATATTACAGGAGTGTTTCTCAACCATAGCAACTAGGATGTACAGACTGGGGGATTCTGGGAGTTGAAACAACACATCTAAAGTTTTCAAGCTTGAAAACATTGCATTGCATATATTGTATTAGGCAACAAAATATGGACAATCACTAGATGGTAGCATAGATGGACAAGAACTCAAATTCTTAGCTGGAGTTGTTAACTGGAGCTTTACAAATATATAGTTTTAATTATATGAATATTCCTGATCCTTATTTTCTTCTTTGATGAAGCCACACTTCACACTTCATTGTTATGTTCAAAACGGGAACTTCTAATATTTAACCCTAACCTTTTAATTTCTTGGTTTTTAATGTTGTTATTTATGATTTTATATTGTTATGTCTTTTTAATGTAAATGATCCAGAATCACTTAGGTAAAATGGGTGATGTAGAAATGAGATAGATAGATAGATAGATAGATAGATAGATAGATAGATAGATAGATAGATAGATAGATAGATAGATAGATAGATAGAGTCTAAGTCAAAGGTCTAAGTCAAAAGTGCCAAATTTAAGGTGGTCAGTTACTCAATCCATAATTAAATATACTTATAAGCTGCTTACAGTCATCTCTAGGTGAGGTGGGAGCTATATAAGTTTACTAAATAAATTAATTAAATATAACATAATTTGTTCCTCTTAGATAAGAAATGAGATTTATTGGAAATCGAAAAATATGCTTCTAATAGCTGCATTAAATGGGAGGCAGGAACCCACATTTCCATGTTTTGTTCACATAGCAATGAATACTATTAGAGCGATGGTCATTATTGCCTGAGCTCAGAGCACCAAAATAGAGAATTATAATTGTATTTCTCATTCTCCTTTCTCTTTGGCTTTCTTGACATTCTTGTCCTTCCCCATTTTATTCTGTTTGTATATATGCTGGAGTAAGTTTTAACATAAATATATTCTACTTGAGATTAACATTTCAGCCCATCCCAAAATAGCCATAATGAATATACACAGAACATATTAATATTCCTAAATACATACTCATTAAAGTAGAGCCATGTTCTTTCAAAGGGTGAACAGAGAGCTTCTGAGCCAATCTCTAAGTCAACACTCACAATTGTCAAAAGCTGGTCTGCATTTGTCTTTGCATAGGAATGAAAATGTTGGGAGTTTTGGGCCTTCAGATGACAATATGGACAGATCCATGCAAGAAGATGTCAGAAATACCCCAAGTCACTGAAAGTGAGCAACTTCCCTGTCTTTCAAAAAGATTGTCACCAAAATTAGGAACTAGCTTGACTTTTCCCTTAAAACTTCATGTTATCTAAGAGATAATGCTGGAAAGTGTCTTAAGCCCTATAGAAACTTACTTTAGTTCAAAGCTATGGCAAATCTAGACAGCATACTAAAAAGCAGAGACATCACCCTGTCAACAAAATTACATATAGTCAAGGCTATGGCTTTCCCAGTTGCAATGTATGGCTGTGAAAGTTGGACCATAAGAATGGCTGAGCACCAAAGAATTGAGGCCTTTGAATTCTGGTGCTGGAGAAGACTCCTGCAAGTGCCTTGGACTGCAAGGTGATCAAACCGGTCAGTCCTAGAGGAGATCAACCCTGACTGTTCTTTAGAAGGCCAGATCCTGAAGATGAAACTCAAATGAGAAGGAAGGACTCACTGGAGAAGAGCCTAATGCTGGGAAAGATTGAGGGCAAAAGAAGAAGGGGATGACAGAGAATGGATGGAGTCACTGAAGCAGTAGGCGTGAGCTTAAATGGATTCCAGAGAATGGTAGAGGACAGGAAGGCCTGGAGGAATGTTGTCCATGGGTTCACAATGGGTTGGACACGACTTTGCAACTAACAACAACAAAATTCATAGATCAGATTGTGTTGGCTTTGACACGCTATAACAATTAAACTTGTTAGATAATGTTTAATAGCTTAATGTTTGCCACTTTGAGCTATATGTAAAAAAACAACAAAGGTGGCATACAAATAAATATCCTGCCTAACTTATTTTGTTTGTCTGAGTAAGGGTAGGGTTTTGTTGTTTTGTTTTGTTAAATTTATTTACCATTTCAGAACGCTTCCAAAAACACTATACTTTTTTAGCAGATGAACATATCCACTGTAAATAGTCCATTGTGTCCCAATTTCTCCAAAATTTTGTGGTTGCCCAGAAAAGCTTTTGTAATGGGGGCAGCTTTTGGCAAAATCACAAGTAGCGGTTAGGGGAATGGCCACAAATTGAAGGCAGCAGAATACTGTAAACCACAAACAAGAGATTAAAAATAATAATGTACATAAGAAGAAGCTTTTTTTTTTGCAAGCCAACAGTAGGAAAATAGATGTATGGAGGTCTGCTTTCAGATGTACCCCAACTGGTTCTGCAAGGGTTTTGCAATTCTGAGAAAAATATTTCTAGGTACAAGCCGGGTACATGGCTCAGTCAGGAAGAAGGGAAAAGAAAATAAGCAGTAAATCAGATTAACAGAGTTGGAAGGGACCTTGCAGGTCATCTAGTCCAACCCTCTGCCCAAGCAGGAGACCCTAACATCTGCCTCTACCTAGGATCGAACTCCAATCTTGCCATTCTCCATTCAAACCCCACTAAAAGGGGGAGAAGAAACCGAACATGAAATGTTGCACTTAAATTATGCAAAGAGAATGGAGAGAGTGACATCTAGGCCACTAAGTCCAACTCCTGCTCAGTGAAAAAAAATCCAAATTAAAGGAACAGGTGTTCCTCCATCTCTATTTGTACCCATCCAATGAGGGGGGAAAATTTTTTATGGCAATGAAATAAGTATATGGCTGCTCCTTTCTGTTGTGATGTTGAAATGATTCTCAGTGGCATCATTTGGTTGGCTAAGTTATGGATTTTCTTATATGCCACCCATATCCCGTCAGATTCTGCAGTGCCTTCTTAGTTACTTTTGGGATCATTATTTTAGGCTTGCTGTGTTATACTTCCAAATCTTACTTACTTGTGTGGACATGTAATTTGAGAAGACTCGCTTCTGTTATATTTTAGTTTTGTGGTTTATATGAATGTATACAACCCCAAGAATACTTTATTCGCAAAAGTAAATCAAGTGACCGCATTTTCATTACTTTCATCATGCTTGAAATCCAACTATGAAAACCAGATTTTGAAAAATAAATTTTTAGCAGGCTGTAATATAGGGAGTGTAATATTTAATGTATTAATGAATGGTTGACATTCAAAAATATTTGCTGGCAATTCCAAATGAGTTTTGTGACATGTTTCATTCTTTAAAAAACAAACAGGTCATGTGTTGGTCCATTTTTTTGGACATACTGTACACTCACAAGCAAGCATGTTTGCTGCTGTATCTCTGAAATTTCAGACTTTAAAAACTTTAGAGTAGAGCAGAGCAGAGCAGAGCAGGACAGGACAGGACAGGACAGTATAGAATTCTTTATTGGCCAAGCATGACTGGAATTTGTCTCCAGTGCAGAAGCTCTATAACTTTCACTGTACCCACAGATGTGGCTCCCACTTCCAAAGACCAGGGAGATTATTCATTAAGATTCCCAAACGTTTTTACATACATGCTGCTTTCTATACACAATATAGAGTAGTGACCAAAATTGTGGAAACCTTTTGGGAAAAGTGTATTTTTGAGGTTTGATGGCTAAAAAACACCACTTTTTTGGAGTTTCAAGATAATCATATTCCACTGCTGGAATGGCCTGGGAATAGCCCAGATCTTAACCCAATTGAAAATCTATGGAGCCGACTAAAGGAACTTGTTAGTCAGAAGCGACCCAGCAATAAAACCCAGTTCATAGAAACAATCATTCAATCTTGGTTTCACATGATAACAGTTGCAGAACTAAAAGGCTTGGTTCACTCCATGGGAAGACGTTCATTCATTCTAAAGGTTACCCAACTATTAACTGACATTGTGGTAATTTTTGTATATCTCATTTTTTCTATGGTGATAATTTCTGCATATCTCTTTTTTCTACGTATTTCACTTTTCTTCTTTATACTGTAACTGCTATTCTAATAGCAAATCCTTCATGAAAGTTATTGCATTACATGGGTCTCAACCTTGGCAACTTTAAGACTTGTGGACTTCAACTCCCAGAGTTCCTCAGCCGGCTGGCTGAGGAATTCTGGGAGTTGAAGTCCACAAGTCTTAAAGTTGCCAAGGTTGGAGACCACTGGATTAAATTATCTTTCCGTTGATATATAATTTTATGTACTACTCCCCCCCAAAATGTTGTTATTGGCTAGTTTTAGAAAATACACTTTTCCCAAAAGGTTTCCACAATTTTGGCCACTACTGTAGAAAGTATTCTGCTTGCTCTTGAATACATCAGATTAATTTACACATAATGTCATACATGTTTTGCTGTCAAAGGATGAGACCCACCCTTCCAAAACTGAGACCTCAACTGGGCCAAGATGAATATAAGCACCCCCCCCCCTTGGTTCTACAATTTAGACACGTAATTGCAGAAAGAAGAAGAATTTTTTTTAAAAAAAAATCTTTGATCTCAGTGAGGTGCTAATTTGTAAGGTCTGAAGGTTGTTAAGAGTTTAGGAAGCAAGGAACCAGTACATAAACAAGGACCTTTATCTGGAAGGCTATTACTGACACATTACTCTCTGGAAACAGTCATTTACTCAAGCATTTGAAGACAAGACAATGGGTCAATAAAGGAATTAGACCAGACACCTTGAATCCATCAGGTTTATCTCAGCTTGCTGACAGGAACAGTAGGTGATGTTAAGTCACAGAAAATACTTCAAAGTCTCCTGGACCTTAGATTTTCTGCAGAAGCTAAACAACATTTACAGCTCTGGTACTAACAAACAATGTGTAGGTAGAAGGCAGATGGAAGATGAAAGATAACGCTGAAAACAAACACACTGGAAAACTAATCTTCTTTGGAGTAATCAGGACTTCTGCTTTAATACATCTTTCTTCTTTGAATAAAAGTTAGTAGTCAATTGTTGTTGGGAAAATGGGGAACAAGTAGCTTACAATATGTCGCACAGTGAGATATTTCAGATCTTGAACATTTTTAAAAATAAAAACTATATTTTCCATTGATCAGTAGCCTACTAAGAAAAGTCATGCAGAATGAAACAAAAGGAAGGTTTCCACTTGCTTATTTCTACAAACACACCACAGTATGATGTGCATGTAGAATCATTTTGTAAACTAATCTTCTATAGATCCTGATATTGACACAAAGTAGGTTCTTCAATATCTTTCTTCTTATTTAATAGTTAGTATTTATGTTAAAATTATTTAGATTTATACAATATCACGAAGGACTAGAGTGATATTTCAGATTTAAAACAATACAATATAAAATTAAAACAACTATATTTTCCATTGATCTGTAGCCTACTAAGAAAAGTCATGCCCATAATTAAAAACAATTAAAAGGTATTAGCATTGTTTATTTAAAATGATTGCAATTTATTATAAAACCTACATTAGCTGGATGGTTCTGGAATATGTACATTCACGTAGATCCTGATATTGACAGAGACACGTAGTAGGTGTCCATCTTTTTATAGTTTCATTATTATGACTAGGAACCATTTTTCTCTTCCATGAAGGGAGACTGATTCAGTTTAAAACCATTCAATTTCACAGCCAAGACTATGTTTTCTGGTGCTGTATTTATGGTTTAATTCAATGGTGAAATCCAAATTTTTTTTTACTACCGGTTCAGTGGACGTAGCTTGGTGGGAGTTGTGTGGCTTAGTGGGTGTGGCAGGGGAGGGATACTGCAAAATCTCCATTCCCACCCCACTCTGGGACCAGCCAGAGGTGGTATTTGCCAATTCTCCGAACTATTCAAAATTTGTACTACTGGTTCTCTGAACCACTCAAAATTTCTGCTACCGGTTCTCCAGAACCTGTCAGAACCTGGATTTCACCCCTGGTTTAATTTCATACAATGTATTAGGTTTTATCTAGCCTATATCACCTACTTCACTTCTTAGATCACCCAAGTATAAAACCAGGGCTGGAGGGATGAAAATGTTTAGATTTTGTTTTTTTTTGGTACCACAATTTTTACCCCCTTATCCTGTCCCTCAAAGCTTGCTTTCATTTTTTCCCCCTGAATCACGAAGGCCCAAATTACTGTTGTAAACTTTACCCATTATTGCTCCTGTTATTATTTCAATTGGTATCCTTTCTTTCATAAATAATGGCAGATACTAGTAAAACATCCATGATAAAATATCATTAAAATATTAATATTAAAATAAAGCAAAAATAATAATTATAGCGGGAGAAAAGGAACTTTCTACTTGATCACGCTTTGCACAGTGACTTAATCAGCAGGCATAAATGACAGATGGAATAGATGGCTCTTCGGAGATGGCAAAATATCAGTAAACTAGATACTTGCAGGATCTGGATATGTCTAGCTTAATGAAAAGAAGGACTAGGGGAGACATGATAGCAGTCTTCCAATATCTCAGGGGTTGCCACAAAGAAGAGGGAGTCAAGCTATTCTCCAAAGCACTTGATTTAGAAGCTGCAGGTACAGAGCATACTGGAAGAAGAGTAAACATAGTGAACATAAAATAACAGAGTTGGAAGGGACCTTGGAGGTCTTCTAGTGAAACCTCCTGTTCCAAATGGAGACCCTATACCATTTCAGAGAAATGGCTGCCCAGTCTTTTCTTAAAAGCCTTCAGCAAAGGTGTACCCACAACTTCTGGAGGCAAGGTATTCCACTGGTTGTTTGTTCTCACTGTTAGAAGTCTCTCCTTAGTTCTAAGTTGCTTCTCTCCTTGATTAATTTCCATCCATTGTTTCTTGTCTTGCCTTCTAGTTGACCTTCTCTTCTTTGGAGCAGCCCCTCAAATATTGGAACAGTGCTATCATGTCTCCTCTAATCCTTCTTTTCACTATACTAGTGAAAAGTTATAGATTATCCAATTCCTGCAACTGTTCTTTATATGTTTTAGCCTCTATTCCCCTAATCATCCTTGTTGATCTTCTCCACACTCTTTCTCATTGTCTTTTCATATTGTGGTGACCAAAACTGGATGTAGTATTGGGTGTTCAATTATATTCTGATCAGCTCCCTTTAAGAATAGGCTGACTTGGCCAAATGCTAGATTAGATATTAGATTACAAAGCAGATACCAGTAGTATCTACTTCTATACTCATCTGTCCACTGTCTACTTTTCAATACTTATTTCTGCTTTCACACACGGTCTTTTATGATGAGGTTTAAAGCAAAATAACAGAGAAGGATTTCATTTCTTTTATAATGAAGGTACCATTTTGTTATGCAAAATCCGTCTTTTTTCTTCTTCCTTGCTACACTGAGTTCATGATGAAAGAAAGAAAGAAGTGCTTGAGGGTCTAAGGGTTACTATTACAAATATATTGGGCTAATTACAATTTTAAAAGACTGTGGTTACCTAACTAAGCTATTAACATTAATGAAAGTATTTTGTTTGATTTCATTCAGGGATATTCTGAAGTCCTAGTGACTAATCTGTTATTAGACTTCATCTGCAATCATTAGGAAGGAAGTCTCATTAAATTCAGTGGGGTTAACTTCTGAATAGGCATGATTTGATGAACTCTTATATTCCTGTAATTCTGTGCATCACTATTTGGAGTAAAATTAGGTCAGTTTTGTGATTTCTAAATATCAGACTTTATGCTTCTATGTACTGATATTTTATCCTCAAATTTTCAAGTCCTGGACTTGGATCTGTGTTGACCATTACATTGTGATGACCATTAATAGACATTTATCTCTCAATTCAACCTGACAGACTCTGTATTCAACAACTTCTAATTTAATCAAGGTTTAAGAATACCTGTAAATGTAGCCAAGTTTATTCTAACAGTCTACATAATAAGCAGCAGATAACAGCTGTCTTAACTTCTTGTTAATGGGTCTTACTCAACATTATTGCCATCTGTCCTTTCATGTAGATATTGTGTCTTTTTGAACACTGTAGTGATAAATGATGTGTAACTTGTTTTAACTCTTGATTTTACTCATTTTAGTACTAAAATACTGTAGCATTATTTTACTCTGTGGCCATGGTAATGGAGAATCACTATTTAAAGTAGATTATGCTTCTTTACAACACAACAAATACAATATATATCATATATATTTTAAAACTTTTTTTCTCCGTGTCTGTAGAGATTCTTAGTTATCCAGGTCATGGTTGTTCCAAAGGTGCTTTTTCAGGTGGCAACTGGATTTTCTTGTTTTTTCTTTTGAAGATGTTTTGCTTCTCATCCAGGCAGCTTGTTCAGCTCTGATAGCACTCTCCTGTCAAAGCTGAAGAAGCTTCTTGGATGAGAAACGAAATGTCTTCAAAAACAACAAGAAGAAAGTCTACTGCCTCCTGAAAAGCACCTTTGGGACTGTACCAGAGGTGGTATGCAGCAGGTTCTGACCAGTTTTGGAGAACCAGTAGCAGAAATTTTGACTAGTTCGGAGAACCGGAAAATACTACCTCTGACTGGCCCCGCCCCCATCTATTCTCTGCCTCCCAAGTCACAGCTGATTGGGAGCAAATGGAGATTTTGTAGTAACCTTCCCCTGGAGTGGGGTGGGAATGGAAATTTTACAGTATCTTTCCCCTGCCATGCCCACCAAACCATGCCCACCAAGCCATGCCACACCCACCAAGGCACGCCCACAGAACCAGTAATAAAAAAAATTGAATCCCACCACTGGCACTTTTCTCCATGTTTTACAAATGTAAAATGCACAAACATATTTAAGGGTTATTCTATGCTTGCCTCTTGAATCAAATTATTCTCATAGATTTCAGTGCTTGGAATTATAATATAAGTATCTGTTTTCAGTGTCTTTTTGATAGATGTCCCCTTCCCCCCCCCTTTTTTTTACCATAACAATATTCTGTGGTCGAGAACAGAATGTCCTAGTTTGTATATTGTGACTGGTCAAATTCATCTTTGTATGAATAGCATTTAAAGATATTGAGATATTGAGATAATATTGATATAAGATATTGAGACTCTAGAAAGAGTGCAGAGAAGAGCAACAAAGATGATTAGGGGACTGGAGACTAAAACATATGAAGAACGGTTGCAGGAACTGGGTATGTCTGGTTTAATGAAAAGAAGGATTAGGGGAGACATGATAGCAGTGTTCCAATATCTCAGGGGCTGCCACAAAGAAGAGGGAGTCAAGCTATTCTCCAAGGCACCTGAGGATAGAACAAGAAGCACTGGGTGGAAACTAATCAAGAAGAGAAGCAACTTAAACTAAGGAGAAATTTCCTGACAGTTAGAACAATCAATAAGCGGAACAACTTCCCTTCAGAAGTTGTGATATCAACACTGGAAAATTTTAAGAAAATGTTGGCTAGCCATTTGTCTGAAATGGTGTAGGGTTTCCTGCCTGGGCAGGGGTTGGACTAGAAGACCTCAGGTCCCTTCCAGCTCTGTTATTATGTTATGTTATTTAGTCCCTTATTGGTTGATACTTGTCCACTCTGCATGCGAACAATTTTGACTGAAAAGAATCAATAAGAACTCCGTAATGATGTGGTCAAGACCCATGGGAGAAGGCTAAATGATCTCATAGGCTAGGAATGATAAACTACTCTGTATAGTGCTATTCTGTGGCCCTATTTATTAAATAATATTTATATCCAAAAGAAAATGAAGGATGCAACGTGTTTTACAAACAGAAATCCACATTTTACCTCAGGTACTTGTAGTATCCAGGCAGCAGGTGTTTTTTGATGGAGCCCTGAAAGAGCTAAAAAAGTAGTAGATCATATTATGTGTGAAGAAATACTAGTAGCTTTCTTTGTGGTGATGGTGATGAGGATGAGGATGATGATGAGGATGAGGATGATGATAGTATTTGGGTTTGCTTTTTATGGAATCTGCATCTCTATCGTATTTGACCTCAAAATGTGTCTTATACATTCAGGTTCTGGTTTGTGACTCAAGAAAGCAAACAACTGTGACCTGAATCACAAATTTAATTGTTGGCTTAATAACTGGCTCAGTTCTATGCATGGTTTTCATTACAACAGATCTCTTTTAATATGTATTTGACAGAGCTGAATATTTTTTATCCTCTTACCTGTATAATTCACCTCTTGGCATTTTCAAACACAATAAAAATTGTACTTTTTCAGTTGAATTTGACTTCTAGAAAACAAGATATTTTTCTTTCCTTTGTCATTCAAATTATTATTTTAATTTGTGAGGTTTACTTTTAGATTTTGTGTTAGACCAATGTTGTGCAGTGCCCAGACTGATTAACATAATTATCATGTAAACAAATAAAAATGGGGGATAGTTCCAAATAGTGTCTTTACAGATTCAAAATAATAATAATATCATCTGAGCTGGAAGAAACATTTGCTTCTGTCAGTTAGCATCCTCCCCTATTATCTTACTTTGGGTTTCTGATCTAAATAAAATCCTAATTATTAATAACAAGAGCAAGAGAACTTAGACTTATATATCCTTCCACAGTACTTTACAGCAAGGGTCTCCAACCTTGGCAACTTTAAGACTTGTGGACTTCAACTCCCAACTCCCAAAGCCAAGACCCCAGTTTTACATCAGTCTCAATGAAGACCCCTGCTTTACATGAATAGAATAGAATAGAATAGAATAGAATAGAATAGAATAGAATAGAATAGAATAGAATAGAATAGAATAGAATAGAATTTTATTGGCCAAGTGTGATTGGACACACAAGGAATTTGTCTTGGTGCATATGCTCTCAGTGTACATAAAAGAAAAGATACGCTCATCAAGGTACAACATTTACAACACAATTGATGGTCAATATATCAATATAAATCATAAGGATTGCCAGCAACAAGTTACATACAGTCATACAGTCATAAGTGGAAAGAGATTGGTGATGGGAACTATGAGAAGATTAATAGTAGTGCAGATTCAGTAAATAGTTTGACAGTGTTGATGGAATTATTTGTTTAGCAGAGTGATGGCCTTCGGGAAAAAACTGTTCTTGTGTCTAGTTGTTCTGGTGTGCAGTGCTCTATAGCGTCGTTTTGAGGGTAGGAATTGAAACAGTTTATGTCCAGGATGCGAGGGGTCTGTAAATATTTTCACGGCCCTCTTCTTGATTCGTGCAGTATACAGGTCCTCAATGGAAGGCAGGTTGGTAGCAATTATTTTTTCTGCAGTTCTAATTATCCTCTGATAATTAGAGTCTGTGTTTTTCTTGTTGGGTTGCAGAACTGAACCAGACATTTATAGAGGTGCAAATGACAGACTCAATAATTCCCCTGTAGCACTGAATCAGCAGCTCCTTGGGCAGTCTGAGCTTACTGAGTTGGCCCAGAAAGAACATTCTTTGCTGTCCTTTTTTAATGATGTTTTTGATGTTAGCTGTTCATTTTAGATCTTGCGATATGATAGAACCTAGAAATTTGAAAGTTTCTACTGTTGATACTGTGTTGTCTAGTATTGTGAGAAGTGGAAGTATGGAAGGGTTTCATCACTCTCAATGTCAGCATATTGCCCCAAAAATCTGGCCCTTCATTTTACCGACCTTGGAAGGATGGAAGGCTGAGTCAACCTTGAACCAGTCAAGATTCAACTCCTGGCAATGGGCAGAATTAGAAGTTAAGAGGTTAAGTTAGAATTTATGCTGATTCAGTGGAAGCCTCATTGCACAAGTACAAGTGTTATTTTTTTTCTTTTCTTTTCATTAAGTTCATTTTTCCTTTCACTGATGAAAACAAGCTGCTTCCTCCTGTCTGCCAGTGTTCTTTGATGTCAGAAAAGAACATTCAGTGCTGCTTAATAGCAAAATTAAATGATATAAAAATGTCTAATGATCTGCCTTGTGAATTAAGATTATATTTTAAAATCATTTTAATGTTGAACTGTCTAACTCAGTTTAATTTTATTGGACTTGTACTTTCCAACAAAAGATCTCACTTAATCCAAGTTATGGGGGGGAGGCAGAGAGAGGGAGGGAAGGAAGGAGGGAAGGAGGGAGGTCAGATAATTTTTCTTTTTCTTAAAAAAAGTAGAGGATTCAAATCATATGCCTGTGCTTCAGTTAATGGTGATACACCTATTATTTCTGTTACGTGTGTATTTCACCAAATATAATCTTGTGAAGCTTCTTCTTCAGTAACATTGTACTGCAAACTAGGGCATACAAAACCTTTGCTAGACCAATTTTCAAATACAGTTGATTTGCCTGGAATCCACACTGTATAGCGGACATTAATACAACTGACTGACTCCAGAGATATTTCACTAGAAGAGTACTCCACTCCTCTGCTCACAACAAAATACCTTATGCCACCAGGCTTGAAATTTTAGGTTTGGACAACCTAGAACTATGCTGCCTATGGTCTGACAGTACACAAAATTATCCGCTACAATGTCCTACCTGTCAATGACTACTTCAGTTTCAACTGCAATAATACTCAAGCACACAACAGATACAAACTCAAGGTAAACCGCTACAAACTCGATTGCAGAAAATATGACTTCAGCAACAGAATGGTCCATGCCTGGAATGCACTACCTGACTCTGTTGTTACAACCTCAAACCCCCATAACTTTAACCTTAAACTTTCTACTGTTGATCTCACCCCATTCCTAAGAGGTCTGTAAGGGGCGTGCATAAGTGCACCAGTGTGCCTTTTGTCCCTGTCCTACTGTCCTACCTATTTCCTGTATTCATATCCATGTTTATACTTATTCCTGTTATCTTGTACATGTTTGACAAATTAAATAAATAAATACATAAATATAAATTTATCACAGGAGAATGTTGATGGGGGAGTAATTTTGTGTATGTTCACTAAATTTGAGAAAGGAAGACTAAACAAACAAGGCAATGTGGTATTACTCTAATAGGGGATCCACTTCTTAGAACTTCTTGCTTTTGAACTCCTGTGCCTTTTGTCTGGATGAGAATACAGAACATCTCAGATAAAATTAAGAGGGAACATTTCCAAAGACATGGAACAAAGACATGTTCTAGTGATGAAGTCATGCCCAAAGAAGATCAGGAAAAAGTTTTTTAAAGCTTTGTGGTGATATGGTCATCCATATTAAGTGTGTGCATGTGTGTGTGTGTGTGTGTATGTGTGTGTGCGCCCTTAATACCCAGGTTATTTCCCTTCTCTAGCTATTTTTTATACTGAATCCACTGAATCCTTAGGTCAGATAATATCATGAATATTCCCCACAGAGTTGGAGCACTCTCTCTCTCTCTCTCTCTCTCTCTCTTTCTCACTCTCTTTCTCCCCCCCCCTCCCATCATCTCCTTCAAGCCTTCCATAAAGTATAAGCACATTTTGTTTCCAGCTTTCTTTTTTCAATACTTACTTGGCCAAAGAGTAGGAGACAAACCTTCTTAGACTCTTCAGTTGTTTCCAATGGTCTTTTAGGACTCTTTGTCTAGTTTCTCTCAACATCCAAATCAGGGGTGAAATTCAACAGGTTCTGACAGGTTCTGTTGTGCCTCGCCCGCCCTCCTCTCCTCAGCCGGGCCCCTTCCATCTCCTGCTATCTGAGCCAGAGACTGATAGTGAAGAAGAATGGCCTGGCATGCCTCCAGCCCCCAGCCCTGGCACCATGCCCGGACAGACTGAGCAAACAAACTTCCCTACAGCATGTGAGCATGAAGCCAGCCACGAGCTAGAATTGCTGGCAGCTGAGCAGGAGGACGAAAAGACACAGTGGACAGATCCCCACTTCCGGAGAATGGAGAGGTGACATCAGCAAAAGGAAGGGAGGGGCAGGCCTGGATAAGTGCTGAGTCATGGAGCCACACCCCATGGCCTATATAAAGAATCTGCTTTTTGGCATTCCTTGAGTCAGGCAAAGTCTCATCTGGTTGCTGAAGTCACACCTTGGATTCCTGCCTGCCCTGAGAACTCTGACAGGAATTTGGCAAAGCTGCAGAGGCTTCATGGCCACGCTTGATACAGACTTCCCAGACCCGGCCGTCAGAGGAGGAGTGGGACACGACAGGTTCTGGAGAACCGGTAGTGGAAATTTTGAGTAGTTTGGAGAACCGGTAGCAGAAATTTTGAGTAGAACTAGCAAATACCACCTCTGGCTGGCCCCAGAGTGGGATGGGAATGGAGATTTTCCAGTATCTTTCCCCTGCCACGCCCACCAAGCCACACCACACCCACTAAGTCATGCCCACAGAACCGGTAGTAAAAAAAATTGGATTTCACCACTGATCCAAATCAAATCAAAAACAAAACTTTATTACAGCTTTTGGGCCAAAAAGCAGAACACTAAAATATATAAAGCTATAACTATTAATAAAACTTCTTAAAAAGGCAGGCAATAAAAGGTATAGTAATAACTGTAATCCAAATCCCAGTAGCAATTACCAACATTTTGTGTTAATGTCCATCGCGGGTAGGATACAAGAAATGTTAGCACAAAATCAGGCAACCCTTTGAAGCAGTAACAGATTAGACATTGTGCTCTCTAGCAGGGCCATTCTTCAAAATGAGATAAATATCCTTTATCTTCTGAGATCCCCTATAGAGAGACCAACACAGGAGCAAATGGCTAACAGATTCCACAGGGCGATCTCCACATGAGCAAAAGCAATGCTAAACAGGGATGTTTTCCTATCATTTCCACATAAACAGCTGCTCGATGGCCCCTTACAGGGTAATATAATAATTTAGTAAATAAATAAATGATTGCAAAGAATACTGCATCCAATCTGGCCAAGGTGAAAGCCTGAGGAAAGTTCAGAATTAGAATTGAAGAGAGATTTCATGAGGACACATACTCTTTTGAGAATAATCCATAAG
>NW_026681869.1:0-18376 GCF_028640845.1 Ahaetulla prasina | reverse complement strand
CGGAGGGTGAGGAAGAGGAAGGAGTCTTCCACACCGGGAGGCCGGAGAAAGAAGACCGGGTGACTGCGAGTTGCGGAGGCAACACCAACGACAACAATGCAAATTTAAGGATGCGACTTGTCGGTGCGAAAGGAAGGGCACATAGCACAGGCCTGTCGAGCACCCCAACCTTCCCGCCAAAATTCAAACCGGCCAATCAGAGCGCTGAACGGCGCGCCCGTGATTGGTCAGTTTAAAAAGGCGCGGTTGAATCAGACTGTCGTGAGATGGGTCACGCATCAACACGCCTAGAAAAAAAATCTTTACAAAGCCAAAGATTGAGGGGTGCCGTGCCGATTGGAGGTGGACACCGGCTCATCGATCACGATCATGTCCTGGGACACTCGTGAGAGCCTTACCCGCCATCGCAAAGCGCAAGCTGCAACCACAGAAATTAAAGGTACAAGACTACCAAGGGAATCCTGCGAGTCCCTTGGACTGCAAGGCGAACAAACCAGTCAGTCCTAGAGGAGATCAACCCTGACTGCTCTTTAGAAGGCTGGATCCTGAAAATGAAACTGAAATACTTTGGTAATAATACCTGGAGAAGAGCCTAATACTTGGAGAAGAGCCTAATGCCTGGAGAAGAGCCTAATACCTGGAGAAGAGCCTAATGCCTGGAGAAGAGCCTAATACCTGGAGAAGAGCCTAATACCTGGAGAAGAGCCTAATGCCTGGAGAAGAGCCTAATACCTGGAGAAGAGCCTAATGCCTGGAGAAGAGCCTAATACCTGGAGAAGAGCCTAATACCTGGAGAAGAGCCGAATGCTGGGAAAGATTGAGGGCAAAAGAAGAAGGGGACGACAGAGAACGAGGTGCCTGGATGGAGTCACTGAAGCAGTAGGCATGAGTTTAAATAGATTCCAGAGGATGGTAGGGGACAGGAAGGCCTGGAGGAACGTTGTTGATGGGGTCACGATGGGTCAGACACTATGAATAACATCAACAAGAACAGGGAACAAAAGACAAATGCATTTCCTCCACTTCATCTAAAGCACAAGTGACGCCACAGAGAAGTTTGTGACTTTCCAGACAACGATTCCTGTTGAATCCTCCCAAGAATCCATGTTGGTGGATGATTCGGAAACAGATCCAAAGGGTATGGAGGCCAAGAAAGAATGACACCACAGAAGATGGAGATCCACTGGATCCTTTTCACCAGAAGATTCCACCCCTAAACACCGCCTTTTAGAACTAAAGGAAACAGCGCCATCAGCCACGGGGTTTGTGATGTCTCCTCCTCATTGATCCGGTCAGGAAATGAGGGATTCTGGGAAATCCTGGACAAGGGTCCAAAGCCCCCCAGCCAGGCCTCCTTTTCCAAGCCCCCTGAGAACTCTCGGCCTTCCCATCGTCTCCCGGATGGTTCTTGAGCCAGACCAGTGAATGCAGCCAAGGACCAAAAGCCTCCAGGGAGAGGATCATTATCATATTAAATTAACTCTGTAATATCTTTATTGCATCCTTAATTTTTTGGTCCTGCGGGTTATGTATTAATAATTGTTGTTTCTTATAAATCTCCTCTTCTAGATACCTACGCTGTCTTTGTTGCTTATTTCTCTGTCTATTGTTAATATATATTAACACACTTCTCATAAAGGCTTTGCTGGCATCCCAAAACATTTCTATCGATGTTTCCTTATTCAAATAATAAGTGAATGGCGCAGGCTGGTAAGGCCTGTTATTAAGAACAGCCTGTTATTAAGAACACAAAGCCTGCAATTACTGCAGGTTCGAGCCCGGCCCAAGGTTGACTCAGCCTTCCATCCTTTATAAGGTAGGTAAAATGAGGACCCAGATTGTTGGGGGGGCAATAAGTTGACTTTGTAAAAATATACAAATAGAATGAGACTATTGCCTTATACACTGTAAGCCGCCCTGAGTCTTCGGAGAAGGGCGGGGTATAAATGTAAACAAAAAAAAAATAAAAAAAAATTGTAATCAAAAAATTCTTTCATCTGCTTTTTACATTGATTTACGTTATCCTGATATCTAAATAAATTTTCATTTAATCTCCATGTTCTTCTGCCTTCTTTTTCATACTGCAATTCCATCCAAACTGGGCTATGATCAGATAAACATCTTGAAAATATTTTAATTTTCTTTACCCTAGAAAGCTAATCATTAGAGGTTAATATAAAATCAATACGTGAAAAAGATTGATGCCTCTCAGAAAAAAAAGTATAGTCTCTTTCCTCCAAATTCCGCAATCTCCATAAATCTCTCAACTCAAAATGATTATAAGATTTTTGTTAAAATAATAGCAAACAGATTAATGTTAGTTTTACAACAAAGAATTCATACTGATCAATCTGGATTTATAAAAGGGAGACAGATGAGGAATAATGTTAGGCAGATTGTTAACTTATTGGAATATTTAGAAAAGAAAAAATTTATATCAGCAGCATTTATCTTTTTGGATGCAGAGAAAGCTTTTGATCGATTGCATTGGGACTTTTTATTTAAATTAATAGAAAAAATGCAATTTGGAGATGGTTTTGTAAGAATAATTAGAGCAATTTATGGAGAGCAAACAGCCCAGATAATAATTAATGGTAATTTAACAGAAGCTTTTAAAATTGTGAAAGGAACAAGACAGGGATGCCCTTTATCACCATTACTGTTTATTTTAACTCTGGAGCCACTATTGGATAAAATACGAGAATCAAAGGAGACAGAGGGAATTAAAGTTAGACAACATGAATATAAAGTGAGAGCCTTTGCAGATGATTTGGTGATTACTCTAACAAATCCTATAAATTCAAGTGTATCTCTGTTGAATATAATTGATCGATATGGAAAAGTCTCAGGGTTTAAGGTAAACCAGAATAAAACAAAAGTGATAATAAAAAATATGACCAAACAACAGAAAGAAAAATTAGAGGAAATAACAGGATTTGAAATTGTAAAAAAGGTTAAATATTTAGGGGTTTATATTACACCATCAAATGTGAAATTGTATAAGAATAATTAGAATAGAATAGAATAGAATAGAATAGAATAGAATAGAATAGAATAGAATAGAATAGAATAGAATTTTATTGGCCAAGTGTGATTGGACACACAAGGAATTTGTCTTGGTGCATATGCTCTCAGTGTACATAAAAGAAAAGATACCTTCATCAAGGTACAACATTTACAACACAATAGATGATCAATATATCAATATAATCATAAGGATTGCCAGCAACAAGTTATAGTCATACAGTCATAAGTGGAAAGAGATTGGTGATGGGAACTATGAAACGATTAATAGTAGTGCAGATTCAGTAAATAGTCTGACAGTGTTGAGGGAATTATTTGTTTAGCAGAGTGATGGCCTTCGGGGAAAAACTGTTCTTGTGTCTAGTTGTTCTGGTGTGCAGTGCTCTATAGCGTCGTTTTGAGGGTAGGAGTTGAAACAGTTTATGTCCAGGATGTGAGGGATCTGCAAATATTTTCACGGCCCTCTTCTTGATTCGTGCAGTATACAGGTCCTGCACGAAGGCAAGTTGGTAGCAATTATTTTTTCTGCAGTTCTAATTATCCTCTGAAGTCTGTGTTTTTCTTGTTGGGTTGCAGAACCGAACCAGACAGTTATAGAGGTGCAAATGACAGACTCAATAATTCCTCTGTAGAATTGGATCAGCAGCTCCTTGGGCAGTTTGAGCTTACTGAGTTGGCAGAAAAACATTCTTTGTTGTCCTTTTTTAATGATGTTTTTGATGTTAGCTGTCCATTTGAGATCTTGCGATATGATAGAACCTAGAAATTTGAAGGTTTCTACTGTTGATACTGTGTTGTCAAGTATTGTGAGAGGTAATTTTGGTAATTAAACAATTAAAAATGGGGAAAGCTCCTGGTACGGATGGGCTCACAGTTAGTTATTATAGGAATTTACAGGATGAGATGTTAGGTCCACTTAAGGAATTATTTAATCAGATACAACTAGAGGGGAATTTCATGGAGAACCTCTTTTATTTCATTGATACCAAAAGAGGAACAGGATTGTTCTAAACCTGGGAATTATAGGCCAATCTCACTTTTAAATAATGATAAATAAATAATTTAAATAATGATTATAAGATTTTTGTTAACATAATAGCTAATAGATTAATGTTGATTCTGCAGCGAAGAATTCATAATGATCAATCTGGATTTATAAAAGGGAGACAGATGAGGAATAATGTTAGGCAGATTGTTAATTTATTGGAGTACTTAGAAAAGAAAATTTTTATTCCAGTAGCATTTATTTTTCTCGATGCAGAGAAAGCTTTTGATCGATTGCATTGGGAATTTTTATTTAAATTAATAGAAAAGATGCAATTTGGAGATGGTTTTTTAAGAATAATTAAGGCAATTTATGGAGAGCAAACAGCACAGATTATAATCAATGGTAGCTTAACAGAACCTTTTAAGATTGCGAAAGGAACAAGACAGGGATGTCCTTTATCACCATTATTGTTTATTTTAACTCTAGAACCATTATTGGATAAAATACGAGAAGTAAAGGAGATAGAGGGAATAAGTTAAGAGCTTTTGCAGATGATTTGGTGATTACTTTAACAAACCCTATAAATTTAGTAAATCTTTGTTGGAAATAATTGATCAATATGGGAATGTCTCAGGGTTTAAGGTAAATCAGAAAAAGACAAAAGTGATAATAAAAAATATGGCCAGACAACAGAAAGAAAAACTAGAGGAAGTAACAGGATTTGAAATTGTAAAGAAGGTTAAGTACTTAGGGGTTTATATTACGTCGTCAAATGTGAAATTGTATAAGAATAACTATGAGGTTTTATGGCAAAAAGTTCAGAAGGAGTTGATTGTTTGGAAAAAATTGCAATTATCTTTGTTGGGGAGAATTGCTGCTATTAAAATGAATGTTTTACCTAGATTTTTATTCCTCTTTCAGATGATACCAATAATTAAGAAAGATAAGAATCTTGAGGAATGGCAGAAGGGAATTAACAAATTTATATGGGAAGGTAAAAAAGCTAGGGTTAAAATGAAAATAATTCAAGATTCTCGAGAAAGGGGAGGTTTAAAAATGCCTAATTTTAAATTATATTATGAAGCAGCTGCTCTCTCTGCAATAAGTGATTGGTTTAATTTAACAGAGGACAGAATTTTGAATATAGAAGGTTATGATTTGCTATATGGATGGCATGCATATTTAATTTATGACAAAAAAGTGGATAAGGCCTTTAAAAATCATGTGCTAAGAAATGCCCTTCTGCGTGTTTGGAAAAAATACTCTTATAAATTAAATTATAAGGTTCCTATATGGGCAAGTCCTAGACATACAGTAGAAAATATAAACATAGAACAGAATCAGGAAATGATTACATATAAAGATCTTTTGTATACTGAAAGAGGTAATTTGCAGTTAAAATCTCTGCAAGTATTAAGAGAGGAAGGGAAAAATTATACTTGGTTTCAATATGAGCAACTACGTGCTAGATGGAAGGAGATCAGAAAATTGGTATAGAGCAGAACGAGGAAATTTGGTAAAGCAAATTAGAAATCAGTCTCAGGAGCATATAAGAGATTGTATAGTGTGTTACTTGAAATAGATTCTGAAAGGGACTTGGTAAAGGACTGTATGATAAAATGGGCACAAAATTTTCAGGAGCCAATATTGAAGGGAAAAATTTGGGTTAGAAATGTTAAATTCACAGCACAGAATCTGAGGAAAATTTTTATAAAATGTTTTATAGATGGCATCTAGATCCTAAAAAATTATCGTGTATGTATCCAGAAATGCAAGCAAAATGTTGGAGATGTAATTGTGATGACGCTACATATTTTCACATTTGGTGGACTTGTAAGGACATAAAGGCCTTTTGGATAAAAATTTGGTGGATTTTACAAAATGTTCTGAAAAAGAAGATAAAGTTCCTGCCGCAATTTTTCTTGTTGGGAATTATTACGGATTGTACAGTAATTGAGACTAAATTGATTTTAAATCTAATAACTGCAGCAAGATTACTAATAGGACAATATTGAAGAAAAAGAAGTACCAACAATAGAAGAATGGATATTGAAAGTTGCCAATTGAGATGGCAAGATATCAGCCTTTTGAAAGACAATACGCAAGAAAGATACTTAAAGGAATGGAAAAATGGATTGACTATATTCAACAGATATCAGACTAAGAGTTATCAGACTGTTTTGAATGATTATGATGTATTATTTTGATTGCTGGGGAAGTTAGAATTGATGATTGTAGGTACAAATTAAGTTGGGATGAAAATTTTTAGCATATGTTTGTTTTATTTTTAACTATACCTTGTGCTGCTCCGGGAAGTCGGGGAGCTGAAGGAGGGGGAGGAGGGGGGGAAAAAAATTGTAAAACTTTTGAATAAAAAAAGTATTGTGAGAGGTAAGTATGGAAGGTTTTTCCTAAAGTCTCACCATTTCTACGGTTTTGAGTGTGTTCAGTTCCAGATTGTTTTGTTGCACCACAATTATCTTGATGTATATGGATTCATTGTCTCAATAGAATAGAATAGAATTTTTATTGGCCAAGTGATTGGACACAAGAAATGTCTTCATATATGCTCATACATGAAAAAGATACTTTCATCAAGGTACAACATTTACAACACAATTGATGGTCAATATATCAATATAAATCATAAGGATTGCCAGCAACAAAATTATAGTCATACAGTCATAAGTGGAAAGTGTTGCTGTTGGTCTGCAACACTTATTTGTAGTCCAAGGTTCCCTGTTGATGTTGTCCTGGGTTCCCGCAGGAACGGGTCTCAGCCCTCGCTGAGACAATTTAGGAGGTCCTCACAAGGACGAAAGAGCAAAAGACACCACACCAGAAGTTTTTAAGATGAGAGAGCATGAAGGGGAAAGGAATCGTGTCAGACCAGTCTCTTTTATTATGCAGTTTTAGCAGGGAGGGGTAACTACAGCAAGGAGGGAATTAGCATATAGAAACTTAACATCACCAATCAGCAAGCGTTTAGAGTATACGTATTAGCAAAATACCACGTGTTTTTCAGGAAATCATGCATTTTACCTGAATAGAAACCCAACTCAGGAATGTAAAACTAACTCAGGGAAAGTTAGGGGCCTAATTCAGGGAGAGCAAAACTATGCATCTAACTCAGGGAAGGTTCAGCGGAATAGAAACCTAATTCAGGGAAATCAGAACTATGGGTACTATTAATCATGTCTGTCATGTAGCACTGAAAAAAGTCAAGTCAAGTCTCCCGGCTGTGAGGCCTAAGAAAGCCTGAACCAATGATATATCCATATGTCCTCTGTTTTTATTTTTTAAGATGGGTAAATGATATATCCATATGTCCTCTGTTTTTATTTTTTAAGATGGGTAATATTCTTCTAAAGCTATGACATCCCCAGTGGATCCCCCCTCCGGGAGAACTGAGGAGCCAGTACGCTTTTCCAAAGGAATGGTTCCCGATTCAGAGTCTTCATCAGCCTCAGAGGCTAATTCTAAAAGAGGTTGTTTATATTCATTTTCAACAGTGTGCTTTAGTAAGAGGACATCATCTCCTATACTGTTTAGTCGTTGTTTCAAGAATGCTAGAACTCTCCCCATGACACATGGGCCAATTGTACATGCAAGGAGTAACAAAATCAGAGGACCAGCTAGGGCAGAGAGGAGGGTGGTCAACCAGGGAGAGAGATTGAACATTCCCTGATACCACATGTGGGATTGAGAACGCTCTTTTTCTCTATCTTTCAATCTGCAGTTGATAGAGTAGTGTATATTATAGTCCACCCTCCAGTGTCAAGTCCTAGCCTTTCTTTGGACAAGTATATTGTGCAGGAAGTATAGGCATCCGAGGAGGCATTGATACAATAGTGAGAAAAGTTAGAGGGTACATACCCAAGGCAACAACCTTGACCTTCAATTGAGGATACCGTTATAGAAGAGTTAGACCACCTACAACCGGTATCTGAGGTGCTATTGGTAAAAGGTAGGGCGGAACCTATGGCCTCATAAAAAGGGGGTTGAGAAGACAGACACAGCCAACATCTACTATCATTGTTAGGAAAAGTACGGGCTGCCACAAGGGCATCATGCGAGAGGAGACCAAGGACACCAATGGATTGTTGCTTTTAATCAAGGGCTGTAAAAAAGGAATTGACTTGTTTGTTTGGGCCCACAGGTGGGGATGTTTCTAAGGACATGGTAAGACGAATTATGAATATATTTCCTGGATGTCTGTAATCGGAATTATCTCTCGACCTTCCCCCCCATCTTTCCCTTTAAGCCATTCAGTAATCGGAAGACTCCTTCCATGAGATGTAAAAGTAACAGTCATAGGATTGAGGCGAACGCAGAGCAGGCCCAATTGAGCAGGATTTCCAAGGCAAATTGTTATCAGGGCCTAGTACAGCTTTGATATAGTCAGTAGTATAGGAGCAGTCCACCAAATCTTTCCGGTTGACACATTGCCAGGACTTGCAGTACCAATCAGAGATGGTCCCACATTCATCTAGGTGGGAGAGATCAGAAAGATGTCCTGGGCAGATATACAGGCCTGGACCAATTGCCCAGACGTCCCGAGGGAAGGATTACATTTTGTTTTATGTTTAAATCCATGGCGCCGACCAGCATTTCAGCAAAGTCAAAGTAGAGTGCAGGAAACCAAGGCCACAGAGTTCGATTAGAGATGGAATGAAGGACGCCTTGAAGTCCAAAATAGTCCAAGTATAATTTGCGGGACGATGCAGGTTCTGCTGTGCTCCGGATAAGGAGCGCTGCGGAGAGCTGCAGGGTAGAAACATGGGAAGAGGCAAGGAGCGAAATATCGCCAGAGGAGAAATGGGTAGCAGAGAGAGGGAAATTTTCATGTACATTTAGGAAGAGAGGAAGAGGCATTAGAGACAGAAGAGGCAAGAGAGATCAGTGATAGGATCAGAAGGATCTTCATCTTTCTTTTTGGTTGATTGAGATGACAGGGGCGAACACAGCGAGCGGAACCCACAGGACTCGATCAGGCAATTGAACTGCAGCGTAGCCTTTTCCCCAGGTAATCAATTGAGCTGGACCTTTCCAAGCTGGATCCGGAAGATGCCTATAATATACCAGAGGACGAGAAGAGGGAGGGAGGAGCGGAAAACTGTCTCGAGGCGGCAGTGGAGGCAGGAGATCCAGTTAGATTAAGAAAATTCAATGAATACAAACAAACATTTAATACATTTTGCAACGCGGAGTGTCGGGGGCTGATGCCTTTTGACCCCAAGTGTCTGTCCAAGGCCTGTTTAAGAGTCAAATTCCTTCTATAATGGCCTGGCCTGGCTATTGAAAGGAATGCCGAATTTATGGATTATTGACCAGTGATGGCAAAATTGTGCAAAGGCAGAGCTCGTATAGGCTGGTCCATTGTCAGTTTTAGAGTTTTTGGACATCCCAACATTACGAAGTCCGAATACAATGATTAATAACTTGTTTTATGCGGTTTCACCCTTTGCAAGGTTGCCATGATGAAACCTGAATATGTATACTTGGCGGCTGCAAGTAGGCATTGATGTATGATCAGATGCCTCAGCAGCCGAAAGCCAAATTGTTTCATGAGCGCCTTTTTGTTTTGATGAAATAGAGTGACTGTCCCAAGGAGAGACAGGAGAAAGTGTCAAAAGAGAGGAGGCAGAGGCAGCGTCTGCTACATAACAAAATAGGGATGTGTACTTTTGTAAATGAGAGACTGTCCAAGTTGTGAAAAGAAGTGAGATTAGAATCAAAGGGACAAGTAGATTGAAAAATAGTTTTTACTATTTGAGTAACATACTATGTGGAAGACAGAGAAAAGACAATCAATCAATAAAAACCCAACTCCCACCCTTTTTATTCATGTGTGGAAGTTGGTCACTAACAAATCCATGCTATCAAAAACTTCCAAAAACAAACCACATTCTTAGCAAAATCACCATCTGTCTTACTTGCTCATACTTTTCTAACTTCCTAAAACCTTCTCAGCACTAGTAACTCTCTCTTCACATTCTGTAACCTTCTAACTTATCACATCCTATAACTTTCTAACTCATCTCTGAAATAGTTCCTAAAACAGGGCACATATTGTGCTGCTAAAAAAGAAAAAGAAACAATACAAACAGCAAATAAGGGGCACACTGAGTCAGATTCAAAAAAGAAAAACATGGCGGAAGCTTTAGGGTGAGTCTGTTTATGTGGAAAACCTGAATGCATTTTCCAAAAAACAGATTTACGCTTAAAAAAAATGCATCCATACATAAGAAGATAGCCATGTGTCTGAAATGCTGTAGGGTTTCCTGCCTGGGCAGGGGGTTGGACTAGAAGACCTCCAAGGGTCCCTTCCAACTCTAATAAAAATACAACGCTAAATGAAACATTTTGAGTCAACTCTGTGCTTTGAAAACATTTATAAAGGTATAGGTTTAATCAGGTAGTTTAAACCTCAAAAAGTTCCAGAAAAGATAAAAAATAAAAATTAAAAGCAAAATCAAAATTGTATGCATGATTAAAAATTAAAATCAAAAGTGTTTTCATGGTGAAAAAGAAAATATATCTGCATAGTTTTTTACATAGCTTTTTACAAAAGCAATGCTTCCAGAGAGCCTAATTGTCCCTCCCTTCTCAGACAAGAAAGAAGAGAGAGAAGAAAAAAAAATGGAGTGGGGGTGAATGGTTCTCCCCCGTAGCCCACCCTTTTCCCTGGCACTACAACGAACGAAGGGGGGAGTAGTTAAGATAAGCCAGAGGGCAGAGAAAAAAAGTTAAAAGTAACTCACTGGAAAGACACTCTCATGCATATGAAGAGAAAAAAAAATGTCCAAAAGTAACTCGCTTGCAAAAGGAAAAATACATTTTTTTATTTTTCCAAAAGTACCTGGCTGCTTGCATACGGAATTTATGCAGACAGATACACACACAGACACACACACATGCACACACACACATGCAGAGACAATTTCTCACACATGCATACATTTCTTGCAAATCCAAAAGACAACACAGAAATTTCACACCTTCTCAATGAGTTTTGCACATACACACATTCCATGCAAATCAAGCATCACAATTATCTCTACAATTCTTATGCAGGTCTGAAAATGATCACATACATACACACACAAGCACACACATCATCAAACAACATTTACAGACCTGGGGAACTTGTCTGAGAAAACTCAGCAGTTTAAATCATGACTGTGATTGTGGATCCTTTTAAGTCATTTTTGATCTAAGTGACGTCTGCAAGTAAAATGAGGCATTCAAGGATCATGTGCCAGATGTACAGAATTTTACAGGGGTCTTGGACTTTCATGGAAAAAGTTCCCAATTTTTTCCATATAGCTGTGAGCAAATCCTTGTCCAGATTGTTTCAGATATAGAGAAGTAATAAACCAAATCAGTTGATTAGAATAGAATAGAATAGAATAGAATAGAATAGAATTTTTATTGGCCAAGTATGATTGGCCACACAAGGAATTTGTCTTGGTGCATATGCTCTCTTAGTCTGAGCGATCGCACCCATGGGGGAAAGAGAGCGGTGCTCTGGGGGAAGGGAGGCAGGCAGGGGAAAGGAGGCAGCTTTCAAAGCAGGGATGGAAGAAACAGGCATTTGGTACAATCGCTTTCTAGCTCAATATGCTTTGAAGGTTCAGAGTGAAAGGGAGGAGGAGGAAAGGAATGAGCAGGCATAGGAACTGAAGGAACGGAGAGTAAATGCCGAGGAAGTAACAGCTTTAAATTTTTAAGCACCCGTACATTGATGTTCTGTATCGGCTGTCCCTCCTGCTGGATTGAAATTTAAAGGTAAGCCGATATCGGGGTTCAGTTCTTAGAAAGAGCAGAAAAGGCAACCAAGGCAGAAAGAGTGCCTGCAGCGTGTCTGTATCCTCCGGCGGAGGGGGAGCGCTGCAGAAGAAGAAACTGTGTCTGCAGGGGAGCAGAGGCAGCTACAGAGACAGAAGGAGACTAGAAAAGAGGTAAGAGATTTCTTAGAAAGAGGATAGACAGTGGTGCCATTAACTTTTGCAAACAATTAGCCTTCTTCACCAGAGAGTAAAGCTCATTCCTATGCAATGATGAGACTTTCGAGTTCGAGGAGCCCATTACTTACGTGTGTGCATGTCGCGTCGGACGGGTAAGCAATGAGGTGAAGGTGACGCACCGCTAGACAACGATCGCGCCTCTGGACAACACAACAGGATGGACGAGCCCCCAGATGTTGCTGTTGGTCTGCAACACTTATTTGTTGTCCAAGGTTCCTGTTGATGTTGTCCTGGGTTCCCGCGAACGGGTCTCAGCCCTCGCTGAGACAATTTAGGAGGTCCTCGCAAGGACGAAGAAGCCAAATAAAAGACACCACACCAGGAGTTTTTCAAGATGAGAGAGCACGAAGAAAGGGGTTGTAAAGATCCTTAGATCGCAACAGTCTCTTTTATTATGCAGTTTTAGCAGGAGGGGTAACTACAGCAAGGAGGGTTAGCATATAGAAACTTAACATACCAATCAGCAAGCGTTTAGAGTATACGTATTAGCAAAATACCACGTGTTTTTCAGGAAATCATGCATTTTACCTGAATAGAAACCCAACTCAGGAATGTAAAACTAACTCAGGGAAAGTTAGGGGCCTAATTCAGGGAGAGCAAAACTATGCATCTAACTCAGGGAAGGTTCAGCGGAATAGAAACCTAATTCAGGGAAATCAGAACTATGGGTACTATTAATCATGTCTGTCATGTAGCACTGAAAAAAGTCAAGTCAAGTTCTCCCGGCTGTGAGGCCTAAGAAAGCCTGAACCAATGATATATCCATAGGAAAGAGATGTTTTTGAGATTGAGGGAGCTGCAGTTTAAATCCTTTTAGGAGACTGAGTTTGAGGCAGTTTTTCTTCTCCCTCCTGGCGTGTCAGGGAGGTTGTTAGTGTTGGTTTCAAATCAAGGCAGAGCTTTGGAAAGGTGGGGAAAGCTGCATTTATTTGGAAACAATATTTCTGTTCAAAAGACGTTTTGTACAAACACACATACGGAAGTTGGAGGGAGTTGTGGACAAAACCGCACAAACTTTAGAGGGAGGAAAAACTATGGGGTGAGGGTCCTTTGGCTGAGAATTGGGGAGGGGGTGAGGAAGAGACGCTGCTCACACGGGGGATCTTCCTGAATTCTCACCTTGTCCCAGAAGGGCTTAGGACCTGGGTACTTACGGGACCGCCTGCTGCTACCACATGCCTCCCACCGACCCGTACGCTCCCATAGAGAGGGACTTCTCAGGGTGCCGTCCGCCAAACAATGCCGGCTGGCGGCCCCCAGGGGAAGGGCCTTCTCTGTGGGGGCACCCACACTCTGGAATGAGCTTCCCCCGGGTTTACGTCAAATACCTGACCTCCGGACATTTTTCGTCGCGAACTAAAACACATCTTTTTATCCAGCTGGCTGGCTTAAATTAGTTTTAAGAAATTTAATAATTTTAAATGGGGCTTTTAGTACGGAAAATTTTAATTTCAGGCTAATTTAATAAGTTTTTAAATGGTATTTTAATTTGTATATTGTGTTGTTTTTACTTTTGCCTGTACACCGCCCTGAGTCCTTCGGGAGAAGGGCGGTATAAAAATTAAATAAAATAAATAAATAAATAAATAAATAAGAGAAGAGGGATCGGGGCAGGGGGGAAATCCAGCAGGTTCTGACAGGTTCTGGAGAACCAGTAGCGGAAATTTTGAGTAGTTTGGAGAACCGGCAAATACCACCCTGGTTGGCCGCAGAGTGGGGAGGGAATGGGGATTTTGCAGTATCCTTGCCTGCCACGCCCACCACGCCACGCCCACAGAACTGGTCGTAAAAGAATGTCAATTTCCCCACTGGATCGGGGGTCTTGGCTGGGCTCCGGGCGGCTTGGGGAATTCCAGTTGCGACCCTTCCTGGAGAGGAGAAGACCGGCTGGAGTCCCGCTCCTGCCCTTGGGATCTCGCTCGCTCACTTGGGATCTCACAAGCAGATCCCGGAGTGGGGCAGGGTCTCCAAGGATGGCCCCTCAGCTGACGGAAGCCGATGCCCAGAGAAGGTCGACCAGCCCGGAAGGCGAAATGGGATCGTCCGAAGCCTCCGAGGGGGATCCGACCTCAAGTGATCAGGAGGGATTTCCTGACCGTGAGAAATGATTAATCAATGGAGCGACCCCCCCCACCTGGAATTGTGGGGGCTGCATCACTGGAGACCTTCAAGAAGAGAGCGGACAGCCGTTTGTCCGGGCTGGTCTAAGGGCTCCCGCCTTGTGGGAGGAGGTTGGACTAGAAGACCTCTAAGGTCCCTTCCAGCCTTTGAGTCTGCCTCTCCCTTCTCCCCCCAATCGAAGCCTTCCGTCCACCCAGCTCCTCCTGCCTTGGGGTGGGGGGGAGAGGCTGGGACCGGCTGTAAAAGGGAAGAAGCTGCGGGGGACTTTCCCGGCTCTGGGCTGAAGCCCCGACCCAGCTCCGCTCCTCCGCTCTTCTTCGGGGGGGGGGCTGAAAGTGGGAGAAGCCAAGGGGGAAACTCCCAGGAAGAGCCAGAGGGGAGAAGGGGGGCCTCCAGGGGAGCCTCTCCCTCCAGGGGTCGGTGGTCTAGCAGAGCCAGCCCCGAGGGGGGGGAATGGGACCCCCACCCACAAATGGAGGTTTCCTCTCAGGGCCAGGAAAGGTGGGCGTCGGTTGCCTCAGACGGTGAAGGGGAGTCTCTCTCTCTCTGTGTGTGTCAAGAGCTCCCCCCTCCCCACGTGGCTCCCATGCAGTGGGGGACTTCAAACGGAGCCCAGGAGGAGCCCTGAAGCTCTGGCTCCACTTGGCTCTTCCGGAGGCTCGGCAGCCCCAGCCTGGACTCCCCCTGGGAACTGGAAGGCCATCTAGTCTGTCCTCTCCAGTCCAGACACCCAGAGAAAGGGAGACTGTGGCTGAGGATCATGAGGGGGACCCCAAAAGGAAGCCCACGCGGCCCTCCGAAGCTGGCATGAAACTGCCCCCTAAAATGCAGCCCCTCCCGCGACTGAACGGGTCCCTCTCCCCCTTCCCCTATTTCTCTCTCTGCGCGGAACTATCGCCTCCATCAGTCCAGGGAGACTCTGCCCGGAGACCGATGACGCTGGACAAGGGGGAATTCCCATTGGCCCTCCTGTTCTTTTTGGGCCCTTCCAATTCCTAAGTCCGAAAAACCTCCTCCCCCCACGTGCCCAGACCCACTGATTCCTCCTCTGGGCTTGGGAGAATCTGCCTCTTTCTCCCCTCTCTTTGGGGGCGTTTGTGGGGCAGCAGCATCCATGGGCTCTGCTGGGCTCCCCCTGATGTTGTTGGGGGGGGGAGGCGCTGTCCCAGATCCTAAGCGGAGGAAGGAGACCCCAGAAAGGAGCTGGGAGGCCCAAAGTGCTCCTTGGGGAGAAAGAGGCTGGGATCCTGGGAAACCCTCCGGAGGAGGAGGCAGGCCCAGGCCCAGGCAATTCAGCCGGTTCTAGCGAACCAGGGAGAACCGGCTGAATCCCTCCACTGCTGCAGTGGTGTCAGCTTTTCTTAGCGATGGCGGAAGATAAATACGAACGGCTAAAAGCAGGACAGGGTCCATCTTGAGGAGAAGGGCCATCCTAACCATATGCTTTAAAGGGGCAAGAAGAGGGGGCCCTGCTCTCAAGTCGGTAGACATGAATCTACCCAGCCCTCCCTTCAGTCTTCCTGGGCCTCTGCCTGGCCTTGGTTCTACCTTATGTGAGTGGGAACCATTTAGCAGTCTCTTGAACCAAAATGATATCCTGATCATCTAGCAAAGGATGGGAGTTATTTAGGTACCACCCAGCTACAGTCCATGACAGAACACTTAATGTATTTTTCTTGCATTGGTCTTCATATTGTCCCTACGAGTTCACAGTAGGGGCATTTAATGGAAGATAATTATGCTGGGTACCATTGACACCAAAAACTAGATTCTGTTGGTTAACTGATGCATTTGACCAAGAATTTGGCATATTTTGAGAGTCTGTGGGGTCACCACCATGAACATCAAGGGCAGCCTCCGCATTTGTGTGGGACACTGAGGTCTGCCCCTGTCTCTGATCGCCAGCAGTCAGTAGGAATAATTGCTCAAGTGATTTCCTAGAATGTGTGTCATGTTCCCTGTCAGTTGTCAAAAAACAAATTCCTCTGAATGACTTCCACGGCATTCTCTTTAATAAGATTTATTGGGATGAAAGGGAAGGAAGTTACACACATTACAGAACCACCTATTCTATGTCTGTGCATTTGGCTTTTTTTGCCTAAGGGTATTTTCTATTTTTCTCCTTTTGTATAAGGACAGATGGAAAGAATGAATGAGGCAGTTCCGCATTATCCCTGCTCCCTGCCCCCTTGCCATCCCACCATTAGTGAACCAATTGTTTGTCCTTGTGTTTTACGGGTTGAAACTTTTTTTTTTATGTAAAAAGTTTTATTTTCATTTTCCAACAACCTATTCAATATACAGTCTCTTATTCAACATTAATCATTAACTTTCATTTGTTACTTATTCGGACCTGCCCAGCTACCACTTCCTTCCTTAACAAACCTTCCTCCTCCCTTCTCTACTTTCTTCTACTTTCTGTCCTCTCCTCTTTCCCTACTCTTCTCTTCCACCCTTTCTAACCTCTCTCTTTCCCTTTCTTCTTCCTCTCCTTTCCCCTTTTCTACCTCTCTCTTCCTGCCTACTTTCTTCCTCTCTCCTCTCCTTTCCATTCCCTTCTAAAATGGCAGCTGAGCAGCCCGCTTTCATTTCAAATTATTTCTATTTCTTAATTACATATCTTCAATCATTCCTTTACATTGATCCTTCATCTCCCCTCCCCTCCCCTCCACCCCCGAGACTTCCCAGAACAAAGTACAGGTATAAAATTAACAATCATAAATTAAAATACAACATAAGTCAAGACCTTAACTCCTTCCAAAACAAAAAAAACATTCTTCTTCCAGTCCATTATATATCAGTCCATTCCACTCTAAAATCTTCAGACTCTTCCAATTAAGTTAGTATTTTCAGTTCATCAATAAAATATCTTCATCAATTAAGACCAAATATATATCCAATCTTCATCGATCAAGACCAAAAGCGATATTCCATCTTCCAGTATTCATCAAAAATTCTTCTATAATATACCTTTCTTCCTTAACAGTGTCCCAAACATAATTCATATTTCCAGCTTAAATTCTTAAATTTTATCCAATCTCCAAAAGTAAACAATATTCTATCTTCTCATATCTTTAATATCACTTACCTAAATCAAATAACATTGCTTAATATTTCTTCAATTTACCTTACAATTAAACCCTATATATATATATATATATATATAAAAAAGATACCATCAAAATCACATCTTAAACATTCTCCTTCCTTGTCTTCTATCTTACACATTTCCTTGCATTTCAATCTCCAAAATATCACTTATATAAATCAAATAACATTGCAAATATTAATATTTCTTCAATTTACCTTACATCTATCAAATAACATTATTAAAATTATAACTTATATCCAAAATATATCAATTATAACAATTAAATTCTATTTAACCAAATATCAACATTACATCCATAAATTTTCCTATCTGTCCTCCAAAAGTTAAACAATATTCCATCTTCCCATTCCTTTATACCTCACATATATCAAATAGTGATACACCCAAAATAAGTCAGTTGTAAAAATTAAACCCTATGTATATATATTAAAAAAAGAAAATACCATCAAAATCATCTTAAGCATTCTCCTTCCCCTTGTCTTCTATCTTACACATTTCCTTACACATTTTCCACCATCTACTCACCAATCAGCTTAACATCTAACAATAAAGACTTTCCAATCCTTAATATATTGGTGTAAAAATCTCTTGTTTAAAAACTTATTAAGAAAAGATAAGCCTCCAAAAGTTCCTATTAAAAAAAAAAAAAAGAATAAAAAAATATATCCGTATTTAAAATGAAGAAGTTTGCAAGATTTTAATAGTTAGTTCTGTTTGCTTAAGAGCCATTCATAAACTGTAAAATCTACCAAAAAAAGAAAAAGAAAAATTTCAATAAACTTTTCTTCTTAAACATTGTGATAAAGAAAAGGTAAAGAGAAAAAATCATTAACAGTTCTTGTTCATTTCATTTTAAAAAGTAGCTTGTTATGCTCTTCTTCTTTATAGCTTCGCTTTCCTTTGTATATTGCAAACGCCATTTTAAATCCACTCAAGTTGAAAGTTAGTTCAAAGGAAAGCTATTAAAATTATTTTTAACATTTCTTGCAAGTCTTAGATTTCGTGACTTCATCTTTGTAGGTTCAGTTATATGCTTAGTTATGTGCCCATTTTTTTATACTTGTCCTTATTTGTCTTGAATTAGGAGCAGGCATTCATTCA
>NW_026681868.1:0-18602 GCF_028640845.1 Ahaetulla prasina | reverse complement strand
AGGTTTGTTAGGAACCTGTTGGATCTTCCACTTGGTGCAGAGTTTGTTTCCCAGTTGATGTCAGGGTAGTTAAAATCCCCATTACTACTGTGATGTGCTTCCTACATACCTTAGTTAGCTGACTAGCAAAAAGTTCATCTACTTCCTCTGTTTGGTTGGGTGGCCTATAGTATAGACCTATGGCAATATCGTTTTTCACCCCTTTTATATTGACCCAAATACATTCAAGATGATTTTCATCATTGTTGTGCTCTATTTCTGTAGAGATGTAGTTATTTCTTATATATAGTGCAACTCCACCTCCTCTTTTATTTGGTCTATTTCTTTTAAATAATTTATATCCCTCTAGCTGTATGTTCCATTTGTCAGTTTCATCCCACCAAGTTTCCGTAATGGCAACAATATCATATCTACCCTCATTTACTTGGATTTCTAATTCACCCTGTTTATTCCTCATACTCTGTGCATTGGTGTATAGACATTTGAGTCCATTTGGATTGATCTTGTGTTTACTATATTAGTTCCTTTTCGCTTATGCCATTAGAGTATCATCTGCATATCAGGTTGTTAATATTTCTTCCAGCAATCTTAATTCCAATTTTGATTCATCTTGCCTTTCTCATGATGTTCTGCATATAAGTTAAATAGGCAGGGTGATAGTATACAGCTGGACTCCTTTAATTTTGAACCAATCAGTGGTTCCGTGTCCAGTTCTCACTTCTTGACCCGCATACAGGTTTCTCAAGAGACAAAATAAGATGGTCTGGTACTCCCATCTCTTTAAGAACTTGCCACAATTTGTTGTGATCCACACAATCAAAGGCTTTAGCATAGTCAATGAAGCAGAAGTAGATGTTTTCTGAACTCTAGCTTTCCATGATCCAGCATATGTTGGCAATTTGATCTCTAGTTCCTCTGCCTCACGAAATCCTGCCTGTACTTCTGGTAGTTCTTGATCCACATACTGCTGGAGCCTAGCTTGTAGGATTTTAAGCATAACCTTACTAGCATGTGAAATGAGTAATGGTGCGATAGTTTGAACATTCCATTGCCTTTGGAATTGAATGTAAACTGACCTTTTCCAATCCTGTGGCCATTGTTGAGTTTTCCAAATTTGCTGGCAAATTGGGTGCACTTTTACTGCTTTTTAAGATTTAGTTCAGATTTTGAATAGCTCAGCTGAATACTGTCTCCACTAGCTTTGTTGTTGCTCAGATTTCCTAAGGCCCATTTGACTTCACATTCTAGGATGTCTGGCTCAAGGTTAGTGACCACCCCATCGTGGTTATCAGGGATGTTAAACTCATTCTTGTATAGTTCTTCTGTGTAATTTTGCCACCTCTTCTTAATCTCTTCTGCCTCTGTTAGGTCCCTGCCATTTTGGTCCTTTATCATGCCCATCTTTGAAACGTCCTTCATATCTCCAATTTTCTTGAATAGATCTGGTCCTCCCTATTCTATTGTTTTCTTCTATTTCTTTGCACTGTTCATTTAAGAATGCATTCTTATCTCTTCTAGCTGTTCTCTGGAATTCTGCATTCAACTGGGTGTATCTTTCTCTTTCTCCCTTGCTTTTCACTTCCCTTCTTTCCTCAGCTATTTGCAGAGCTTCCTCAGACAGCCATTTTGCTTTCTTGCCTTTCTTTTTCTTTGAAATGGTTTTAGTTGCTACCTCTTGTACAATGTTGCGAACCTCCATCCATAGTTCATCAGGCACTCTGTCTATCAGATCTAATTCTTTAAATCTATTTGTCACCTCTACTGTATATTTATCAGGGATACGATTTAGTTCATACCTGAGTGGCCTGGTGCTTTTCCCGCCTTTCTTTAGTTTAAGCCTAAATTTTGCAAGAAGAAGCTCATGATCTGAGCCACAGTCAGCTCCTGGTCTTGTTTTTACTGACTGTATAGAGCTTCTCCATCTTTGGCTGCAGAGCACATAGTCAATCTGATTTCTGTGTTGACCATCTGGTGATGTCCATGTGAAGAGTCGTCTCTTAGGTTGTTGGAAAATAGTGTTTGCTATGACCATCGTCTTGACAGAATTCTATCAGCCTGTGCCCTGCTTCATTTTGTACTCCAAGGCCATATTTGCCTGTTTTTCCGGTTATCTTTTGGCTTCCTACTTTAGCATTCCAATCATTTTTAGATGATAATTCTATCAAGTGCTGTAGGGCTTCATAGAACTGGTCAATTTCATTTTCTTCAGCACCAGTGGTTGGGGCATAGACTTGAACTACTGTGATATTGAATGGTTTGCCTTGGATACGGACTGAGATCATTCTGTCATTTTGGGGATTGTATCCCAGTATTGCTTTTCCTACTTTTTATTGATTATGAAGGCCACTCCATTTCTTCTGAGGGATTCTTGCCCACAGTAGTATACCTGATAGTCATCTGAATTAAGTTTGCCCATTCCTGTCCACTTTAGTTCTCTGATTCCTAAGATGTTGATGTTCAGTCTTGTCATCTCTTGTTTGACCACATCCAGCTTGCCTTGATTCATGGATCTTACATTCCAGGTTCCTATGGAGAAAAAATCTTTACAGCATCGGACTTTCCTTTCACCACCAGATACATCCACAGCTGAGTGGCCTGGTGCTTTTCTTTGGTTTAGCCTAAATTTTGCAAGAAGCTCATGATCTGAGACAGTCAGCTCCTGGTCTTGTTTTTACTGACTGTATAGCTTCTCCATCTTTGGCAGAGCACATAGTCAATCTGATTTCTGTGTTGACCATCTGGTGATGTCCATGTAAGTGTCTCTTAGGTTGTTGGAAAATAGTGTTGCTATGACCATCGTCTTGACAATTCTATCAGCCTGTGCCTGCTTCATTTGTCAAGGCCATATTTGCCTGTTTTGTTATCTTTGGCTAGATTCCAATCATTTTTAGATGATAATTCTATCAAGTGCTGGGGCTTCATAGAACTGGTCAATTCATTTCTTCAGCACCAGTGGTTGATAGACTTGAACTACAAGATATTGAATGGTTTGCATAGACTGAGATCATTCTGTCATTTGGGATTGTATCCCAGTATTGCTTTCCTACTTTTATGATTATGAAGGCCTCCATTTCTTCTGAGGATTCTTGACAGTAGTATAGATGGTCATCTGTTAAGTTTGCATTCCTGTGTGGTTCTCTGATTCCTAAGATGTTGATGTTCAGTCTTGTCATCTCTTGTTTGACCACATAGCTTGCCTTGATTCATGGATCTTACATTCAGGTTCCTATGGAGAAAAATCTTTTACAGCATCGGACTTTCCTTTCACCACCAGATACATCCACAGCTGGGTGTCCTTTCTTTATCATTCATTCTTTCTGCTACTAGTACTAGCCCTCATCTTCCTGTTTTGTCAGAATTTGCATGACCTGTTCTTTTTCATACTATAGTTCATTGAAAGAATTTTTGACAGGCAGTAATCCATGAAAGGGAATTTATGCTTTTATTGAAAATTAGATCTGGTTCATTGAATTACAAGTCCATAAATTTAAAATATTTAATAAATGGATTTGAAAAGAAAAATGGATGCCTTGGACTTTATTTTTTGACATATTCTTACTTGACAGTGCGGTTTCTGGATTGATTTCTTGTCAGCCAAGAATACTGCACTGTAGCTCTTCCTCTTAATAAGTGTCAGTAGTGATGACTGCGGTCTAGCTCCTGACTTTGTTTTTTGATGTCATTCGACTTTACTGTGGAGATGATTATTTATTGTCCATAATTTCTGATTCGCTAGCTTCTTAACTAAAAGAACATGGGATAAAAGCCAATAAGGAATCACATGAATCATATCCTCCCAAGAGACTAAAGTGCCCCGTCCATCTGGCCATACGTAGCTTCCCCTTTACTGTTTTCAATGCGACGCAAGTTCACGGTCTCCAAATCCGATTTTCTTAAGCAAGTAAGTCGCTAGTTTCCAGATCGATTTCTACGTGAAGTGTAACTTACGGACTTCAACCGACTCCCAGAGCGATCTAGACCTCGAACTCTTCACTCCCTTTTGAACCCAACCAGTGGCAAAATCCAGGTTTTCTAAGTCCGCATGATTACCTATTGACTTTTAAAATGGCGTCTGAAGCGATGAAATTTGAACTTTCAGTCGGCACTACACAAGTACTTTTTTCGCCTTCGTGAAATTTGTGGATTGTTATAACGGAGTTCTATACTGAAAGGAGCAAAGGAAAGTTTTAAGTTTAAATTCTTGACTCTAGAGATGGCTGTATGCTTTAAACATAAGCCTAAACACCTGGAAGAAGGGATCTGAACAAATCTTGAGGATATATTAAAGAACAATTAAAACTTCTGAAGAGAGGCAAAAGGATGATGGAAAAATTTAATGGAGAAATAAGGAACAGATGAAAGAATAATGAGATATTCTGGCTTTTCAAGTTTGTCTAAAAATTGAGGACTGGAAGAAATGCAACAGATTTCTCAGTCAAATAAGCATAGAAGATAAAATGGAAGGTATTCAGAAAAAGTGGATCAAAATGAAGATCAGGTTGTGATATTGCAGTCTTATGGAAGGAGCTCTTAGAATCGTTTGCAGGAACAGAGGAGAGACTAAGAAAATCATATCAGAAGCATTGGCTGAATTTATTGAAGTGGAACCCCAAGAGGTAGCTTATCAAATTGATAAAATATATAGAGTTAATTCTTGGATGCAAGACAGAGAAAGCTTCCTCGGACATTGTGGTTTATTTTGTGAAAGAACTATGAGAAATCATTTTCAAGTTTCATATCAGACAACTTTGAAAATTGGAGAACAGGAGCTTGAAGGTCCTGAAAGAGATTCCTTCAAAGATGTTAAAGAGACAGGAAGGATTTGTTTTACACAAGAACTTAAAAACATCAGATTCAATTTAGATGGGAGGTGCCAGTTGGTCTGACAGTATTTATCAAGGAAGGAGATAGAATTGACACTGTTTTAAAGGCAAAGATTTTCTTTCTACAGTTTGAAAGTTGAAATAAGTGATAGAAAAACTTCAAAGAGATCAAGAGGCATGGTGAAGAGGCTTCATTGCTGCCAGCACCAGAGGAGCCACAAGAGCAAAGGGTGACAAGAGGAGCTCTTAAGCATAAAGAAGAACAACAGCTTCAAAGTAAAAGTCAGGATCCTAAAATGGAAGCTGTGGGAGGAGCTAGACGGAAGATACCGGAGGAGGATCTTCTGTTGTCTGCTTCAAAGCTTCAGGAGGCCAGTAATGGCAAATAGAATTTTGTCATGGAATGTTAATGGCTTGAATTCAGCTCAGAAAAGAAGGAAAATATTTCACTATTTGAAACAATTTAAAAATGATGTGATTTGCCTGCAAGAGACACATATCAAATTATCAGACCAAAAATACCAAAAATACTTAATAAACTCAAAATTAGGTAAACATTTTGTTGCATCAGCTTTGGATAAGAAGCAAAATGGTACTGTTGTATATATCAGGAAGGATGTTAATTGAGGCAGATATTCAAGGAAGATTTATTGCTATTGAACTGGTGATAGATGCAAAAAAGATTTTACTGATAGGTGCAACTAATCAGCAACAAGAAAAGTTTTATAAAATGTTACACGAGAGGTTAACCCTCTGGGATTACAGTTCGTTTATTTTATTAGGAGACTGGAATGGAGTAATTGATACAAGAAATGATAAGAGAACCTCTTCTAAGAAGATACCTATACATGCAAAATTACCAAAATCCTTTTTTGAAATGATGGAAGACTTTGAGTTTAGAGATATATGGAGGTTGTGGAATCCAGAAGAGAGAGATTTTTTTTTCCTGATAGGCATCAATCTTTTTCACGTATTGACTTTATCTTAATTTCTAATAACTTGCTTTCTAGGGTGAAGAAAATGAAGATTTTTTGAGGTGTTTAACTGACTATAGCCCAGTTTGGATGGAATTATTACAAGGGGGGAAAAGGTGGTAGAACACGGAGGCTAAATGAAAATTTGTTTAAATATGAGGATAATGTAAATCAATGTAAGAAACAGATGAAGGAATTTTTTGATTTTAATATGCACAAGGGAACAGTGATAGGAACTGTGTGGGAGGCGAGTAAAGCTTTTATTAGAGGAATATTGATATATTTGGACAATAGGCAGAGAATAATAAACAAAGGCAGCGTAGGTACTTGGAAGAGAAATTCAAAAAGAAATTATTATTAATACAAAACCACAAGATCACAAACTTAAAGAGGCTATAATATTACAGAGTCAATTTAATATGTTAATGGCAGACCAGGTGGCAACAAATATACAATATGCTAAACATAATACCTTTTGTAATGCAAATAAACCTGGAGGTGGTTGGCATATAACAAGGAAAAACAGAAAGCACGTGTCATAGAAAAATAGAATATAAAGGTAAAGAGATATATCAACAGGATAAAATTAAAAGCATTCTCAGAATTTTACACTACTTATATGCAAAGATAAAATAGAATAGGGACATTTATGATTATTTGAAAGATTATAAGGTTATTAGAACATTCTAACATTAGAACAAAGGAAGAGTTGAATCGCCTATAGCTACTGGAGAAATAGTGGAGGCAATTAAACAATTAAAATGGGAAAACCCTGGTACAGATGGTCTTACAGCAAGTTATAAAAACTACAGGATGAAATATTAGGCCCACTTAAAGAATTATTTAATCAGATACAATTAGGGTGGGAATACCCCATCATGGAAAACATCTTTTATTTCATTGATACCAAAGAGGAACAAGATTGCTCTAAACCTGGAATTATAGGCCGATTTCACTTTTAAATAATGATTATAAGATTTTGTTAAAATAATAGCAAATAGATTAATGTTAGTTTTACAACAAAGAATTCATACTGATCAATCTGGTTTTATAAAAGGGAGGCAGATGAGGAATAATGTTAGACAGATTATTAATATATTGGAATATTTGGAAAAGAATACTTCAGCACTTTTTTTTTGGATGCGAGAAAGCCTTTGATCGATTGCATTGGGATTTTTATTTAAATTAATAGAAAATGCAATTTGGAGATTGTTTGTTAGAATAATTAAAGCGATTTATGGAGAGCAAACAGCTCAGATTATAATAAATGGTAGTTTGACAGAAGTTATTAAGATTGCGAAAGGAACAAGACAGGGATGTCCTTTATCACCATTATTGTTTGTTTTAACTCTGGAACCATTATTGGATAAAATGAGTTAAGATAGAGGAATTAAAATTAGACAATATGAGTACAAAGTTAGAGCTTTTGCAGATGATGTGGTTACTTTAACAAATCCTATAAATTCAAGTAGATCTTTGTTGGAAACAATTGATAAATATGGAAAGGTATCAGGATTTAAAATAAATCAGAATAAAACAAAAGTGAATCAAAATATGTCTATACAACAGAAACAAAAACTAGAGGAAATAACAGGATTTGAGGTGATAAAAAAGGTTAAATACTTAGGGGTTTATATTAGCTCATCGAACAAGAAACTTTATAAGAATAATTATGACTTGCTATGGCAAAAAGTTCAGAATGACATGAGTGTCTGGAAAAAACTGCAGCTATCGCTATTGGGGAGGATAGCGGCTATCAAAATGAATGTGTCACCTAGATTTTTGTTTCTGTTCCAGATGATACCAATAATTAAGAAAGATAAAAATTTGGAGGATTGGCAGATTGGGATTAATAAATTTAGATGGCAAGGTAAAAAGGCGAATTATGAAAATAATTCAGGATTCACGGGAAAGAGGATTCACGGGAAAGAGGAGGCCTAAAAATGCCTAATTTTAAACTATATTATGAAGTGGTAGCCCTTTCAGTAATAAGTGACTGGTTTAATTTAATGGAGGAAAACATTTTGAATATAGAAGGTTATGACTTACTATATGGATGGCATCCGTATTTATTTTATGAAAAAAAAGTGGATAGGGCTTTTAAGAGTCATGTGTTGAGAAGTGCTCTTTTGCGGGTCTGGAAAAAATATTCCTATAAACTAGACTATAAGATTCCTGTATGGGCGAGCCCCAGACATGCAATAGAGAATATAAATATAGAACAGAAACAGGAAATGATTACTTATAAAGAACTTTTGTATGCTTGTAATCATTACAGGTATTAAATGAAGAAGGGAGGGATTATACTTGGTTTCAATATGGGCAACTAAGTGCTAGATGGAAAGAAGATCAAAAAATTGGTATAATGCAAAGGGAGGAAAATTTAATAAAGCAAATTAGAAATCAGACCCAGGAGCATATAAAGAGATTTTACACTTTGTTGCTTGAAATAGATTCGGAAAAGGATTTGGTAAAGGACTGTATGATAAAATGGGCACAGAATATTCAGGAACCAATAATGTTGGTAACATGGGAGAAAATCTGGGTTAGGAATGTTAAGTTTACACAAGCACAGAATCTAAGGAAAAATTTTTATAAGATGTTTTATAGATGGCACTTAGATCCCAAAAAATGATCGTGTATGTATCCTGATATCCAAGCGAAATGTTGGAGATGTGACTGTGATGACGCTACATATTTTCATATTTGGTGGACTTGTAAGAAAATCAAGGCCTTTTGGAAAAGAATTTGGTGGATTATTTAAAATGTCTTGAAGAAGAAGATAAAGTTCCTGCCGCAATTTTTCCTTTTGGAAATTATAACATTGTACAGTGACTGAGATTAAATTGATTTTGAACTTAATATCAGCAGCAAGGCTGCTGATTGGACAATATTGGAAGAAAAAAGAGTTACCTACAATAGAAGAATGGATATTGAAAGTTACTAACTTGACTGAGATGGCTAAAATCTCAGCCTTTTTGAAAGACAATACGCAGGAAAGATATTTAATTGAATGGAAAAAATGGATTGATTATTTACAAAACAGATATCAGATTAAGAGATATCAGATTGCCTTTGAATAATTAGGATTATTTTATGTATCGGGGGGGTTAGGAAATGAAAAGACTTGGATGAGGTTAATTGGATTAGAAGGGAAAATTTTATTCTAGGTTTGGTTTATGTATAACAATACCTTGTGATTGACCTGGGAAGGCGGGGGGGGGGGGGGGAAGGGAGGGAGGAAGGTGGTTTTGAGGTGGGGAAAGGGGGAAAATGTTTTTGTTTGTTAAAACTTTTTCAATAAAATAAAATAAAATAAACCCCCAAAACTCTGATGATTGCATGCTCAGCTTGCTAGAAAAACTTTGTCCATTTTAAACGGACTCCCACCCCATTTTGTTTGCTAGCAGGTTTCATAGGCTGGGAGGAAAAATTGTGTGTTCTTTTTAGAGAGAGAAAGGAGGGAACAAAGGAAGGAAGGAGGAGAGGAAGGAAGGAGTACAAACCTGGCACTAGACGTAGTTTCAGATGATAATCCAGGGCTGGAAGGGACCTGGAGGTCATCTAGTACAACCCTGCTCCAGCAGGACATTGTTAGTGAGTTTGTCTTTTGATCCCCCAGTTACATAGCCATGCCCACCCAATCACATGACCCCCCCCACCAAGCCACACCCACCAAGCCACGCCCACAGAACTGGTAGCAAAAAAAATTAGATTTCACCCCTGAAGAATATAATTGATTTCATACATATGTTTTACATAGGTACATGTGTTATAAATGCTTAACAAATAAATGCTTAAAATGAAAATACTTTTATAGCAGCATAACATATATTATACAATAGAATAACAAGGAGTTTATTACTATTCCCTTCATTACTATTTTATTTTTGAATTGCCTCATTCCCTACATAGGGGAGCTTCCACCCACCCACCCCTTCCGTCTCCTAACAAGCACCTGAGGCTGTTTAGGCTTGTCGTAATAAACTCCTTTTTTTTTCTGGGAATTTTCCTCTACAGCCCCCTTTCCCCCCCCCCCCCCAGTCTTTTGTGGCTGGATCCCTCCCCTGCTTTGCTCTTGGCTGCCTTGGGAGGCTCTACTCCCAAAGCCCTCAAGCTCCCGCACCAATGGCTGGCTTTGAACTGTCCTGGGCACCCAAAAGGCCAACGCGAACTGTACTGCAACGAATGGGCCACAGCGAAGGGACTGGGACAGAGGGTCCATGGCCCAAAGTACTGAGGCATAATAACACAGAGGCAAAACCCTGGTGGAGAAACAGGCAGTGCCAAAAGTTCGAGGCAAAAAGTGCTAGACCCTCTTTATTTGGCTTCTAGCCTTGCATTCGGCTAGGGTATCTTTGAACCTCTGACGAAAGACTGCCATAAATTGGTCATAGTTCCTTAGTTGGGGGGCACTGTCATTGTGAAGGGTGATCATCCAGTCTGCCACAGCTCCTTCCAGGGCCATGGTGACAACTCTCACTTCGGCTGCCTCAGATACCAATTCAGCTCTATACTCCTGCATGTGATTCCAGACCTGGGCGAGGAAGAATCCCAGAGCATTGAGATCCCTTCCATATTTTACTCCCAATGGAGGAACTTTAGGAATTTGACATGCCGCCCCCACTTGGGGGACCTTGAGCCATCACCACAGCTGCTGGCTGAGCGGCTGCAGCGAGAGCTGCCGCCTGTGGAGCAGCAGAAATTGCTGCCACAGTTGTGGAGTGACCACTCCCCTCTCTGCCTGGTTAATCTCTCCATACGATGGCAGGGCAGGCTTTTGGATGAGGGCCTCCCAAGCTCTCTGGCTCTTGATCACTTCATGCAGCAGTTGCAAAGCATGGGTTAGCGTGAGGTCCTCTTTGTCAGAATCAGGCAGGGAAAAGTTACCATACTGCTCTCTGGTGAGAGTCATCCCAGATGTCTGATCTTCAGGGTCTTCCAGCCATCCTACCCCTAGTGACCATCTGGCTTGGATTTGTTCCTCCTTGAGTTGCAGTTCCTCCAGCGTCTCTGTATCATCTCAGTTCCAGCATGGTTGAGGAGAGGTCAATCCCAGGGCTCCAGACTCTTCCTGCTCAACTGCCATGGGTCAATATTGAGTGCTCAGCCCCCACAGTAGACTAGGATCTCCAGGTTGACTGATTAAGAAGATCTTGCCTCAAAACTCAAGAAAGAAAACCCCACTGATTTAGAGAAGAGGTACTTTTATTAAGTTTGAAGTGAAAACAGTGAAAGAAAGGCAAGATCTGATTCAAAATGTACAAAAATTATAGATTGAAAGTCACCCCAAATGCCTCCCCCCCCCCAGTGTCCAGCACTGAGAGTCCAATCAACATCCAGTAGGATGTTGTGGAAAAGCCCATCTTCAGGTATTTCTCCCATCTGGAATCTCAGGACAGTTGGCCTTGACAGAATATAAACACCTCCCTTCAGCAGCACCATAATTCATGAGTGTAAACCTCCCCTTCAGTTCTCATGGGACTACACCAACTCACTTCCCCATCCCAAAAACCCGAGGCTCCCGTCCCTGTTATTATGGCAGCCAATAGCTGAAGACACCTATGCTGGAAATCCAGCTGACACTTCTGTTACTATTATTAGCTATTGGGATTGCTTTACGTAGTGTCATACTTTCCAGTTTTGTCATCCTTAATAGTTTTATTGGATTACGCAAGTTTGTGTAAGCTGTTTTGATTTAGTTAGGTTTTTTTCTTGCAATTACACAAGGAATTAATTTTGGTTTCTAAGACCTGTTTTCTAATAGGATAGCCATCAGGAAATAAAGCCTCCTAAATTGCGAAAGGTCTGGAGGCAAAACAAAATCCATTTTAAATAAAGACTTCACAAATTTTGCTTCCAGACAAGTGTTTATGCAAATAGAAATATAATCTAATAATAAGCCATGACAAGTCTGCTACAAGGAGAAACCAGATTTTGGGGACAAGATTTGAATACAATTACAGAGATGAAGCAATGGAATATCAATGGAAAAACAATGTTGAATTTACTTTGAACACTATATTTACAGAGAATTTATACAAGATGTATAGTCCAGTTTTATAGCTGGTAGAATTCAATTATTATTGCTAAAATTAGTAACTGCTTTTCTGCAAAGTACTGTAAAGTCAGTAAAAAATGGATCATTCTTCCACGTGTGGGAGTAATCTTGCAAAGATCATCAGTGTTATGTTCGGGCAATGAAGAGGCAGGAGACCAATGAGTGACAACAGCTCTTTAGTTTATTGTGACCCAGCAAAGAACAACCGGCAAAAACCCCTCTTTAAATACTCTTTTGGTTGAGGCTTCAACCAATTAGCAACGTGCAATTTCCACCAAAATTCTCTCAAAGTTCAAAATACATTACACTCCTTCCCTCCCAGAATTTGTACCTGATAAATTTACATGCTATTTCTTCAGTGTCACGAGTAGACAGGTCTCCTAACTCTTTCTGACCTGTTCATTCTCTGGGAAGAGTCGAGCTGGTCGGAGGGACTGTTGTTCCTCCCAGCTCCTCCTCTGGCGCCGCCCTGGATTATTGCTGAAGTCCTGTTGCCTTCAGGAGGAACCGGTTGGCGTCGCTGGACTTCAGATAAGTCCTATCTCGGGTTTGAGTCAGCAGATTCAAACAATTGGTAGTCAGGGCCTGGTTGTTTGGTTTCTGGTTTGTTTGGTATCTTTTTAACTGGTCTATGTGGTGTTTCCATAGGCCGTCCTCCATGTCTACTACATTATGATTTGGGTCCTTATGCCAGAATTTCTTTAACCATGTTGGGCCCTCGCTATAGTTGTGTGCCCTTGGTCACCACTGTCATTTCCCTGGTTTTCCTTGAATACCCTTGTACCCGTCTGGTATAAGTTGGGTTTAGTCGGTCTAGCGGGCACCTGAGTTTCCTGCCCATTAAAGTTCCGCTGGGCTGCGGCCAGTTGTTACAAAGGGTCCTATGTTGGAGCCAGGAAAGTGTCTATTTTCAGTCGCCTGGACTTATCTAGATAGCGCTTGGTGCTCCAAGCGTTCTGCAAGTCCGTTCATCAGGGCGCCGAGAGGACATGTCTGATGCCCTCTCCCGCTAAATACCCCTCAAACTGGTTTGCTGGTGCGGGCCGTTGTCAGAGACTAGTGTCGGCAGGCCATGTGTTAGATGCCTTGACTGTGATTACTGCTTCCGTTGTGCTTTCATGAGGATTATTTCTAACCATTTTGATAGGCATCTACCACAATTAAAAGGTCTGCCCATGGGCGGCAAAATCTATGTGAATCCTGGACCAAGGCCCTGGGGTTTCTCACTCTCTAACTGGGGCTGTAGGGTGACCTCGACTCTTGGCAGGATTGGCATTTCTCTACCCTCTGATGTCCTTATCCATTAAGGGCCACCATACATAACTCCTCGCTAAATTCATCCGCACAATCCTGGGTGGCCCACATGCAACAGTTCCAACACATTTTCGTAATTTTTCTGGGATAACACCCTATCCCCCATAACAGACATTGAACAGACAGTTCTGATTGTTTTGCAAAGTCTTTGAAACACTCTGGCGCAGCCCAAGCAAGATTACAGACATGTAATGTCTCTATCGATGCCTAGCCACCTGCTTGGATGTGACTGGGCCAGAGTCCAAGAGTCAATTAGTAAGGCAGGTGTCCCGGTGGGGTCCTCATGTCTCTGGTAAGGGCATCTGCTCAGAATCTGCATGCTAAGTCTTTTCCTGGGCGGTGGAGCAATTTGTAGGAGTATGCCGCTAGGAAAATAGTCCATCGGGTCAGCCTGGGAGAAAGTGCCACGGGTGTTGGCAGTCACCGCTAAAAAGCCCTAGAAGTCTGTGGTCCGTGACTATCTGAAATCTCGACAAGTATTGAAATTTCTTAATCGGAGACTATGGCAACTATCCTGGCTTAGTTCCTTTCCCAGAGGACATGGTCAGGAATAACTATAGGGCTTCTGTTCCATTGGTAACCTATATGAGCACCACCCCACCCCATATGGTGAGCGTGTAAACTAGCACTAGTGGCAACGTGCCATTGTACTGGATAGGAGGCTATCGCTGGACAAAGGTTTTTACTCAAACTCTTCTCTGCCCCAGGACCACAGCTTTCTTTGCTAGCAACTTATGTCTCTTACTGTTGCTTTCTTCAAAATACATAAAAATTACAAGCCCCAAGAATGCCTGTAATTCTGTTTTATTTTGGGGCTGGGGCCTTTCTAATGGCCCTACCTTGCTCTCAGAGTGGATCCCTTCCCTATCTATTCAGTATCCTAAATTCTACAGATTTCACCCCAATGTGGCATTTGTTGAGCTTAACTTTAAATAGACCTAAAAATGCCCAATTAGTTTACCCGAGTTCCTCTAAAAGCTGATACCAATACATGTAGTATGGTACCACTCTGTAGCCCTGTAATAATCGCTCCATTAGGTTCTGGAAGAGCCCTGGGCCACTAACTCGAACTGGGTCGCATTTGAAAAGCCCCAGTGCGTGACAATTGTCTGCGCCTCAGATGTGCTGCTATCTACAGGTAGCTGCTGGTTGGCTTAATGAGTATGAGACCTGCCCTTGCCCTAATGAGTGTAGCAAATGTTGCACCACTGGAGCAGGGTATGCACTTTCTGCAATGCTTTGTTAAGCGTTGCTTTGTAATCAGCGCAAATTCGGACCGAACGTCCGGTTTGACTGGGGTATGGTGTCTCCCATTTTGCATGGTCGGGACTAATATTCCCTGGCTTACTAGCTTGTCCAATTCGGTCAATTTTGGGCTTTGGAATGGACCCTCCTAGCCTTTAACTGGATGGGGCGACTTGGGGTCAGGTTGAAAAATAGGGGTCCCCAACACTTGCCCAGGCAATCCTTGAATACGTCCTTGAACTCCTTCAGTAGTTGTCTCTGAGATGGCGTCGCTCCTGTGGACCCGGTCACTCCCATGCCCAAAGCTGGAACCAGTCCAACTAGCAAACTCGGTGAGTTCCGTTTACTATGGTCGGCAGTCTTTGTGAATTGTCCATATTTGACTTGGGCGGATGTGGCTCCTCGAACAGGGATCCGTTTCTGGTAGTCCTGCACTCTCAGCTTCTGGGTTTGTAGCTGGCGTTTAGCGATTGCTGGCAAGTCTCTCATGATGGTGTCCCAGGACATAATTGTGATTGTGACCAGTGTCTACTTCCATTTGGCTGCACCTTCAATATCTTGGGTAAATATTTTCTTCTCTAGTCTGTCGTCGTGGCCTCTCACAGTGGTCTGGTTTAAAAATGTAATCAGGCTTGCTTGGGAAGGGAAGTGTTGTGGCGATCCGAGTATAACTTTCAGGACAAAAATCTGCCCTCCGTTGACTTTAAAGGCCTCTAGTCCTTCATGTTGTTTGAGGTCTCCGCTACATTTCTGGCCAATATTTGAGCTCTGATCTAAATAGCTGTTGTTAGATGTGGTTCTTGCATGACTTTTGAAAAATTACTCCTGGCTGGGTCAAGCGCTCCTGTATGGAACGCTCCTGTGAAAATGCTGGGTTTTGAACTGTTCTCACCCTTGTCTCACTGCCTCTCATTTCTGAATCAATGAAACCAGGAGACTGTGAAAGCTCTTTATTTATTCCCAGAAGAGCAGCAAAACCCTCTTTTATTTAGTGAGGCAACCAGTCACTGCTTTTCAAAATTCCTCTCAGTTAAAATAGCCTCTATTGAAATTAATGCATTGTTGAATAGAACGTATTTTAAAACGTGTACATTCATTTTAACTTTTAAAAAATTAAACTTCATTAAATCATGCATATCTGCAAAACAGAAATGGCAAGAGTTTTATATGCTTTTTATTGGAAAAAATTGCCATCTTGTTTATGGAAAAAACGGTTAATTAAATTGTAGGAATATATTTTGATATCTAAAATAACTTCATATTTAAAAAGTAAACCAGTGTACCATTTAATTTTATTTGGAAACCAGTTCTAGACTATATTTCTACGCATGGAATTGTGCCACATTTCAAATTGGAGTTCTAGAGTTTGTTTTTATTTTGGTCCATAATCTACACCTTATCTATAGTATTCTTTTTATTTTATTGGCAAGAAAGGTTGTAAAATGGGGCAAAACTCATTAACACATGTCTCAGCCACAGAAATTTTGGGCTCCATTGTAGAGGACTATATGTATTTCCGTTCAAAATCATCTGTCTTACTCTACACAACTATCAGCAGGTTCAGCTTCAAGATCACTTGCAGCCTTCCTATTTTAGATTTTTATATGACTCACACCCTGTTAAGTGCATGGGCCACTACTTTGCTCCACTGACTTTGTCTCAGTGCTCTTGAACTCGCTGTGAGTTGCTCTTCCTAGCAATTTCTGGTGCTATGCAAATGTAATGCAATGCAACCAGTGACTCTTGACAATCAGTGGAATGACTTATCTCCAAAAGTTGTGGGTGTTCCAACACTGAAGGTTTCTAAGAAGAGACATTTGTATGGAATGTTATAAGGTTTCCTGCTTAAGCAAGGGGTTGCACTAGAACAGGGGTCTCCAACCTTGACAACTTTAAGCCTGGAGGACTTCAACTCCCAGAATTCCCCAGCTTTGCAGGCTCAGACTGATAAATTTTCAGGAGACCATGATCCCAGTAGCCAGCAGCCAGCTTCTTCATTATCAATAAAGAAATCCATTCATTGGAAGGTTATTCAAAACAGAATAAAAAAATCCACTGCCCTAATCATACATGATGATATACTGATTCTAAAAGGGGCTTACAAGAATTTCAATTGCTGAAATTCTTGTAAGCCCCTAACATCAATAAATCTTGTTAAAGAGAACTCTGTTACAATCATGCATTTTGTGCAAAATTGTTTAGGTTAAGAATAAATTGATTAACTGATAAATGAATTAAAAATAGTCTTTCAGAGGAGCTGTTCATAGTGGTTGCTGCACTATATTAGCTCCTCGTGCTTTTGATTTTAGAATCTAACAACATATGTGGATTTTAAGTAACACAAAATATTTGGCCTCACTTTGATGGTGTCTGGGTCATTTCATCCAGATGGCAAGAGGTTCACGCTATCCCAAACATTATGTATTATAACTATGTGACAGCAATTGGAGGAAGCTGTCCTTAGTAGGAAAAATGAGATTTTTTATTATGAAAGTCCCTGATTCGAGTGAGTCTGAAGGTTTATGCCTGTTTTGATAGATGGCACCAGGTGCAGCACTGACTATACTTGCAAATCTGCCAGATTCTCTGCATTTCTAACATCTTTTTTTTTTCTTTTTTTGGTCACAACAGTATACACAAACAATTGTCATAGATGTATATATATGTAAGCTAATATTAGATAGAATGATAATAGTAGACAGTTTTGGTTGAGGATTTTGGTTGAGATTTAGAGACTATGGAGTCAGGTAGTGAGTTCCTACCATTAACAAGTCTGTTACATAAGTCATATTTTCTGCAATCAAGTTTGAAGCGGTTGACATTTAGCTTGAATCTATTTTTTGCTCTTGTAATATTGCGATTGAAGCTGAAGTAGTCTTTTATAGGAAGGATATTGCTATAGATGATTTTGTGTGTTAAACACAGGTCATGTCGGAGTCGACGGAGTTGTAAGTTTTCTAATCCCAGGATTTCAAGTCTGTTGGTATAAGGTATTGTTGTTTTTGGAGGAGTGAAGAACTCTTCTAGTGAAATATTTCTGGACTCATTCTATTGTATTTATGTCAGAGATGAGGTATCGGTTCCAGACAGATGAGCTGTATTCAAGAATAGGTCTGGCAAATGTTTTGTATGCTCTGGTTAGTAGTGTAGAGTTTTAGAAAAGAAGCTGCGAATTAGGTTTACAACTCTTAGGGCCTTTTTGCTATAGTTGCAGTGGGCTTTGGCATTAAGGTCATTTGATATGAGAACTCCAAGATCTTTGACAGGGTGGGGGTCGTCAGTTAGGTAATGTCCATTAAGTTTGTACTTGATGTTAGGGTTCTTTTTTCCAATATGTAAGACTGAGCATTTGCTGGTTGAGATTTGGAGTTCCCAAGTTTTAGACCAATTGGAAATTAAGTCGAGATCTTCTTGAAGGGTAGAAGTATTATTAGTGGTATTAAATAGTTTGACGTCATCAGCAAAGAGAACACAATAACTTGAGATGAGGTCACAGAGATCATTTATGTATAGTATGAAAAGTGTTGGTCCAAGAACACTACCTTGGGGAATGCCACTTTTGACAGGAACAGGATTTGATATAGCGTTGCCAATTTTGACCACGTTGTCTATTTGACAGGAAGGCATTTATCCAATTGTGAAGAGGTCCCGAAATACCGTAGGATTTTAGTTTGAGGAGTAGTTTATCATGTACTACTGAATCAAAAGCTTTGCAGAAGTCTATGTAGATTGCATCTATTGTTTTTCCTTGATCAAGGTTGGTAGTCCATATGTTTTTGCAGTGGAGGTTGTAGGTTACAAGACAATTTTTTCTGAAACCAAATTGTTTATTAGAGAAGGTTGTTTGTTTCGAGATGGAGTGTAATGGATTGGTTTATGATGGATTCCATTACTTTGCAAGAGATACAACATAGAGAGATAGGTCTGTAATTTTCAACAAGGCTTGGATCTCCTTTTTTGAAGATAGGGATGACTGTGGCTAGAGACCAGAGTTTTGGAAGGAACTAGTTTTGAAGGCTATATTGAAGGTTATGCTTAGGGTTCAGCTATATTAATTGAAAGTTTTTTAAAAGTATGCACATAGTCCATCTGGTCCAATAGATAATGATGGTTTCAGGTTGTGAAGGGCTTTTCAACATTATCTTCTGAAGTCTATATGTGATAGGTTGTTGTTATCATCTGTTG
>NW_026681867.1:0-19016 GCF_028640845.1 Ahaetulla prasina | reverse complement strand
TGTGGGGGTTGAGGGTAGAGGATGGAGTGATGGTTAATGTACAGGAATTATTGAAGTTGTATAAATATAATTAATGTAGGGTCGGGTCTGCCCAGCTACCATTTTAGAATGGTGGGGAGGGAGAAAAGAGGAGAGAGTAGGAGGTAGGAAAGAGGAGAAGAGGGGGAGAAGAGGGAGAAGAGGAAGGAAGAGGGGTAGAAGAGGGAGAAGGAAGGTGTAGGGTGGAGGGAGGAGAGGATGTAGATAAGAGAAGGGGAGGAAGGTCTGGGAAGTAGAAGAAGGTAGAAGAAGGGAAGAGAGTTAAAAGGAGGGGGTGGTGACTGGGCAAGCCCGACTAATTGTATATGACTGTACATTGGATGAGTTGTTGGATATGATTGTAAAAATAAATTTTTTTTATAAAAAAAAAAACCTCAATTACCTATTTTTTTTTAAAGCTCCCTCCCCTTACTTACCCAATTCAAAGGAAAAGGTAGGCAGATTGAGTTGCTCACCGACGAGATGGATTGCAGGCAGGTAGATTCAGTTGCTAGCTGATGCAGTTGATTGCAGCAGCCGAAGCAAGGCCGGAATAGCGAGTGAGACTGAAAGAAGCAGGAAGCTGCCAAATAGGCAAGCGGAGACCAGGCGACTGGATGGGCATGGGCAGGGGAGCAGGGATTTTTGCTACGGTTCTCCAATTTGAAAGAGATCCTGCTAAAATGTTAAAGGATAGAAGGATTTTAGGTTTTTACACAAGAGCTTAAGAAGCATCAGATTCAATAGATGGAGGTTCCAATTGGTTTAACAGTATTTTTTCAAGGCAGGAGATATCGAATTGATACTGAATTGAAAGCAAAAGATTTTCTTTTAATGTATTGAAAGTGGATGTAGAAACAGTGGATAAAAGTCTTCAAGAGAAACAGAGTGGGAAGCTGAAACTGCACCTGTGATATCAGTACCTCAAGAACAATCTCAAGAACAAAGAGTGACAAGGGAGCTATTAGGCGTAAGGAGATGGAGGAACGACTTCAAAGACAAACAGGATTCTACTACTGAAGCTGTGGGAGGAGCCAAGCCAAGAGTGAGGGTCTTCAGCTAATTGCTCAGAAGCTTCAAGAGGCCAGAGATGGCAAATAAATTTTGACATGGAATGTTAATGGTTTAAATTCAGCACAGAAAAGAAGAAAATATTCCATTATTTGAAACAATTTAAAATGATGTGATATGTTTGCAAGAGACACATATAAAATTATCAGATCAGAAATATTTGATTAATTCAAATTAGGTAAACATTTTGTTTCTTCTTCAATAAGAAAAATGGTATAGTTATATATTTGAAGAAAATATATCAAGTAAATTAATTGAAACAGATATTCAAGGAAGATATATTGCTATTGAATTGATTTTAGAAGGAAAAGACACTTGTGATTGGTATATATGCACCTAATCAACAACAAGAAAAATTTTATAAATGTTACATGAAAAATTGACTTTTGGGACTATAAAACATTTATTATATTAGGGATTGGAATGGTGTAATGGACATAGAAGAGATAAAAGAACTCTTTCTAAGAAGATTCCTATGCATGCAAAATTGCCTAAATCTTTTTGATTTGATGGAAGATTTTGAGTTGAAAGATATATGGAGAAGGCAGAATTTTGATGATAGAGATTATACTTATTTTTCTGATAGGCATCAATCTTTTCACGTATTGATTTTATATTAATTACCAATGACTTGCTTTCTAGGGTTAGGAAAACAAAGATATTTCCAAGGTGTTTAACTGATCATAGTCCGTATGGATGGAATTGCAATATGAAGGTGGAAGAAGATCATGGAGAATAAATGAAAATTTGTTTAGATATGAGGATAATGTAAATCAATGTAAAAACAAATGAAAGAATTTTTGATTATAATTTGAAAGGGAACTATAGAAATGGTGGCGAGCAAGGCCTTTATGAGAGGAAATTGATATATATTAATAGTAGACAGAGAATAATACAAAAACAGCGAGGGATTTAGAAGAGGAAATTCAGAGAAACAACAATTATTAATAATCCACATGATCAAAAACTTAAAGAGGCATAAAGATATTACAGAGTCAATTTAATATGTTAATGGCAGATCAGGTGGCAACAATATACAATATGCTAAACATAATACTTTTGTAATGCAATAAACCTGGGAGGTGGTTGGTTATATTTAAGGAAAAGACAGAAAGCACGTACTATTGAAAATAGAATATAAAGGTAAAGAGATATCAACAGGATAAAATTAAAAAGCTTTCTTGGAATATTATACAAATTTATATGCCAAAGATAAATATTGAATATGGATATTGATAAATATTTGAAAGAATATAAGGTTAAATTTAACTAAGAACAAAGGGAAGAGTTGAATCGGCCTATAACTTCTGAGAAATTATTTTGGTAATTAAACAATTAAAATGGGAAAACCCTGGTACAGATGGACTTACAGCAATATTATAAAAATTACAGGATGAGATAGTTAGGTCCACTTAAGGAGTTATTTAATCAGATATTAGGAGGAGATACCTCATGGAGAACTCTTTTATTTCATTGATACCAAAAGAGGATCAGGATTGTCTAAACCTGGGAATTATAGGCCAATTTCACTTTTAAATAATGATTATAAGATTTTGTAAAATAATAGCAAATAGATTAATGTTGTACAACAAAGAATTCATACTGATCAATCTGGTTTTATAAAAGGGAGACAGATGAGGAATAATGTTAGGCAGATTATTAATATATTGGAATATTTGGAAAAGAAAATCAGATTCCGGCAGCGTTTATTTTTTGGATGCAGAGAAAGCTTTTGATCGATTGCATTGGGATTTTTATTTAAATTAATAGACAAAATGCAATTTGGAGATGGTTTTAAGAATAATTAGGGCAATTTATGGAGAGCAAACAGCACAGATTATAATTAATGGTAGTTTGACAGAAGTTTTAAGATTGCGAAAGGAACAAGACAGGGATGTCCTTTATCACCATTATTGTTTATTTTATCTGGAACCATTATTGGATAAAATAGAGAGTTAAGGAGATAGAGGAATTAGAATTAGACAATATGAATATAAAGTTAGAGCTTTGCAGATGATTTGGTTGTTATGTTGACTCAGCCTATAAATTCAAGTGTATATTTGTTGGAAGTAATTGATCAATATGGAAGGTCTCAGGGTTTAAATAAATCAGAAATAAAACAAAAGTGATAATAAAAATATGATTAAGAACAGAAAGAAAAACTAGAGGAAATAACAGGATTTGAAATTGTAAAAAGGTTAAATATTTAGGGTCTTTCTTACTCATCAAATGGAAATTGTATAAGAATAATTATGAGGTTATGGCAAAAAATTCAGAAGGAAATGAATACTTGGAAAAATTGCAATTATCTTTGTTGGGAGAATAGCAGCTATTAAAATGAATGTTTTACCTAGATTTTGTTCTTGTTTCAGATGATACCAATAATTAAGAAAGATAAAATTTGGAAGAATGGCAGATTGGAATTAATAAATTTATATGGAAGGTAAAAAGCGAGGTTAAAATGAAAATAATGCAAGATTCACGGGAAAGAGGTTTAAAATGCCTAATTTAAACTGTATTATGAAGCAGTTGTTCTTTCAGTAATAAGTGATTGGTTTAATTTAACAGAGGAAATTTTGAATATAGAAGGTTATGATTTATTATATGGATGGCATGCATATTTATTTATGATAAAAAGTGGATAGCTTTTAAGAATCATGTGTTGAGAATGCTCTTCTGCGTGTCTGGAAAAATATTATTATAAATTAAATTATAAAATTCCTATATGGGCAGTCCTAGACATGATAGAGAATATAAATATAGAACAGAACAGGAAATGATTACTTATAAAGATCTTTGTATACAATGAGGAGAAATTTACAATTAAAATCTTTGGTATTAAAAGAAGAAGGGAGGAATTATACTTGGTTTCAATATGGACAGTTAAAGGCAAGATGGAAAGAAGATCAGAAAATTGGTATAATGCAAAGGGAGGAAAATTTAATAAAACAAATTAGAAATCAAACCCAGGAGCATATAAAGAGATTGTATAATGTGTTGATGAAATAGATTCTGAAAGAGATTTAATAAAGGATTGTATGATAAAATGGGCACAGAATATTCAAGAACCAATAATGTTGGAAACATGGGAAAAATTTGGGTTAGAAATGTTAAATTTACAAGCACAGAATTTAAGGAAAAATTTTTATAAGATGTTTTATAGATGGCATTTAGATCCTAAAAATTATCATGTATGTATCCAGATATGCAAGCAAAATGTTGGAGATGTAATTGTGATGATGCTACATATTTTCATTTGGTGGACTTGTAAGAAAATTAAGTCTTTTGGATAAGAATTTGGTGGATTATTCAAAATGTTCTGAAGAAGAAGATAAAGTTCCTACCACAATTTTTCTTTGGGAATAACAATGGATTACAGTGATTGAGACTGTTGATTTTGAACTTAATAACAGCAGCAAGACTGTTGGACAATATTGGAAGAAAAAAGAATTACCCACAATAGAAGAATGGATATTGAAACTTTCAATTGAGAGATGGCTATCAGCCTTTGAAAGACAGTACTCAAGAAATATTTAAATGAATGGAAGAATGGATTGATTATATTCAAAATAGATATCAGATTAAGAAATTTCGGATTGCCTTTGAATGAAGGATGTTGTTTTTGATTTGGGAATTCAGGTGGGGCAAGAAGGGTTGCGCGCCAGCCTTATCCCTACGTGAGTGACAGAATTTTTTGTTATTATAGGGTAATCGATTAAAAAACAATGTATGACTGTTTGTTTAATGAACTATAACTTGTGGTTCTCCCAGGATGCTGTTCACAAGCCATGGGGTGGGCAGGATTAAATGGAGGGTGGCTTATGAGGGAGGGTTTTATGTTTTGAATGGTGGGGAGGGAAAAGCAGTTTTGTTTAAACTTTTCAATAAAAACTAATGACTAGAGATAAAATTACGCAACTAATTTGTACCCCTGAAATCGATGGAATGCAAATCATTTTCCTTGTTATGCTCAGGATTTTCAACACTAGTTGTAATACAGCTCCTATATGGGACTGAGGTTGGGTATATGCAGACGAAATTAGGCCCCCGCGACACTGAATCTGTTCAGCCCCACCCTCCCGATGTCTCTGAAATCTCCGCACTTCTAGGGGGAAGGAGGTGCCTTTGCCACATGTGGCCGAAGGGACAGGGCTGATATTTAAGTCCCCAAAAATGATTATCGTTGTTGAAATCATAGAATGCTGAGGAGTTCATGGATGGAGAAATGTTGTGTTTCATCAACCGATTTGTTACAAGGTCTGCCGGTGACCACGGAATTGTTGATTTCAACGAGGTTCTGACAGATAAAACATCAGGGCCTCATTCCTGTCTATTTTACTGCACAGCCGGGTTACCCTAGAGAATATAAATATAGGCTGCCCAGCGTTTTCAGAGACGAGTTTCAGGCGGTAAACCGCCTAGCCCTCGAACGCCCCTCCCTCGAAGCCATACGAAGGGGACTAAGTCCAGAATCCTCTTTTTATCCCGATCGTGGGATCGGGGCCCCCGCTTTTCGCCTAAACTGAGCCCTCCTTTCCAATGCATCGCCGACCGTAATTATCTATGATCATCCTTGACTTGGTTTGATTATGAAACCGCCGGGACATGGAATTCTGACTTGAAGAAGGCTCAATTTTAGTCGAAAATCTAGGAACCAACCTGCACCAGATGCATCTTAAGCGCACTAGCAAAACCGTGATTCCTAGAACTCACGACTAATCAGTCCAGGAGCGATGCACCTGAAGCTTTTGAAGAAACTTCCTATGTGTCAACGGTTGGAATCGAACCTGTGCAGTGAATTTTAAGTTACAGACCGACATTTCTTAGATCCTAATCGAATTGTATTATTCCGTAGCACTTCTATCACCTGTGTCAATGGATACCCGAAACTCAAGCCTTTTGACCAGCGTCCTAGGACAGAAACTCTACACAGCGAATGGCATTACCAATTTTGATTGTACGGGTCCGTTGGGTTCCAATAGACCGTGAATGAGTAGCCCTATGTAATTTGAAGAAATATATAGATTATTTATTTATTTATTTATTTATTTATTTTGTACACAGTATACATTGTCAAGAATAACAATTATACAATATATAAGCATATATATGAGTATGAGTATATAACTATATAATTGGATATAACAAAAGGAAACAATAGGACAGGAACGGTAGGCACATTGTGCTCTTATGCATGTTTACAGACCTCTTAGGAATGGGGTGGAAAGTAGATAGTTTTTGGTTGAAGCTTTGATTTTAAAGAGACCAGAGTCAGGTAGTGTGTTCCAAGCATTAACAACTCTGTTACTGAAGTCATATTTTCTGCAATCAAGATTGGAGCAGTTAACATTAAGTTAAATCTATTGTTTCTGTATTGTTGCAATTTGAAGCTGAAGTAGTCTTCAACAGGAAGGACAATGTAATAGATGATTCTATGAGTTAAACTCAGGTCATGTCAAGGCAGAGTTCTAAATTTTCAAACCCAGGATTTCAAGTCTGTGGCATAAGGTATTTTGTTGTAATCAGAGGAGGGAGAACTCTTCTTGTAAAATATTTCTGGACACGCTCAATTGTATTAATGTCAAATGAGGTGTGGGTTCCAGACAGGTGCTGTATTCAAGAATTGGTCTAAATGTTTTATATGCTCTGTTAGTAGTGTAGTGTTTTGGAGAAGAAGCTATGCAAGATTAGGTTTACAACGTGGAGTAAGGCCTTTTCCATATGATATAGTTACAGTGGGCTTTGGCACTAGATCATTTGATGAAAACCCAAGATCTTTAACAGTGACTGTAAGGTAATGTCCATCAAGTTATACTTAGTGTTTAGGTTCTTTTTCCAATATGTAAGACTGAGCATTTGCTGGTTGAGATTTCCATCTGAAGCTAGTTGCCAAGTTTAATTTAGACCCCCATTTCTTGGAGATACAAAGTCAAGGTCTTTCAAAACTAGAAAAACGGCTATCCCTACCCCAGCTATTGTTGGTGGTGTTAAATAGTTTGACAAAATTTTCTTTTTTCTTGTCAGCAAAGAGAACTGGATGCATCCATTCAAAACTGATCGCCTAATATGGTCACAGAGATCATTAATGTATATATGAATGTTGGTCCAAGCAAACATTAATGCTGAAGCCTTAATATGCGGGCAAGACTGAGGCAGCACTTTGTGGAACAGGAACAGGATTCCTGGCCAGACGGCTGTTTTACAATTTTGACCACTTGTTGTCTGTTTGATAGAAAGGAGGGATTCTGCCCCTTATCCAATTCCCAGTCGAATTGATTATGGGTGACCACTGGCTCGGCGCTGGTGAGCCGACACCGTATAATGGACGCATAGGATTTTAGTTTATTTGGTATAGTTAAGATGGTGGAGTATGAGCACAAGAGGGAGAGGGGCTACACTGGGAGCTCCTGAACCGGCGAATAAGCTGTACAGAACCGGGATCCATGGGGCGGCAATTTTGATTGCATCTATTAATAGAGCTGGGTAAACTCATGAAGTCTCCCAGCTGATACATTTGTAGTCCATATGTTTTTGCAGTGAAGAAGTTTTAAATTATATGATAATTTTTTTCTGAAACCAAATTGTTTATTGTGTACCGGACGCTTCTAGTAGGTTGTTTCCAAGTGATGCAGGCTTTGTAATCTTTTTTGTCGGATAGTAGCACTGTAATGGATTTGCGTTGGATGATCTAGATTCCATTACTTTAAGAGCATCGTCATCTGAGCAAACACGCAACCCTAGGCCTACTGCGCAACAGATTTCTAGCTGAGGCTTACCACGCCTGCAATTTTCACAAATCTGCTTGAGGCAACTCGCAGTATCAAAACTCCTTTTATGTCAAATGCGGCAACTTTCTATTGTTATAAGGAACCAACTCTTGTTGCACGAAGCATGACCAAAGTTTACGCTGCTGAAATAGACGTCGCTCTTAGACTATTTAGCAAATCCACTGCTCAACACCAGTAGTAGCACTTAGGGATTCGACACTGCACAGATCCTTCTAAAAAGGAATGTTCTCTGCAGCCCTTCTATGCATAAATAACCAGGGTCGTGAAGCATCTTTGCTGGGCAGAGTTTAAAAAGTACATAAGGAACCAACCCCACTGGCATTAAGTCCTTTGGCATTTCAAATTGTGTCGCGGAAACTATTAGCTATACGGGAGTGAAGTTTAACAGCTGTCCTACATCTGCGTAAGAGCTTTCCAGTGGCAATGTCGGCCATAGTGGTATCTTGAGCACCATGTAATTGGCCGATAATTCTAGACTTAAGTGAGGGGTCCCGTACATAAATGAAAGATGACGGCTCCTAAGTCTACAACCATAGAATCTGTACTCCGGGCTCAGCCGTAACTTGTGAACCAAAAGGTTCGGGCTCCACAATTCATGGAGGTAAATACCTGATGATCTAACATTTCCTAAACCAACTGGTTTGACTTTCCTTTGCGGTATTGCTAGCATGAAGAAGGGGGAACAGAATAGCTGATTTCTTACGTAGCCGCAATCGGATTAACGAGATCGCCCTGATGGGAGCTCGAATGACCCGAAGACCAGATAGCAGTGGAACTTTCATTGCTTGGGCTGATTACGGGAGGCCCCAGCATTCAGCCTGAAAGCCTTTAGGAATGTGTTAAAGACAGTGAATTCATTTCTGGGTAGATACAGCCCATATAACTTTTGGGCCTTCGGAAAAATAACCTTTTTATGTTTGGCTGTCTATTGTTCCAGTGCAGTGAAATAGCTTAAAAACTTACTTTGAAGGATCCAGGGCTGGGCCCAACTACCAGGCTCGAGAGTGGTTCTATGTCGAAGGATGGTAAAAATATATTTTAAATCTCCATGGAAAAGAATAAGGGTAGAGTAATCGGCGTTTTTTCCTTTGATTGCCTACTATCCTTTCAAGATCCTCTTAGCATGCTAAGGGCACTGTCAGATGAGAAGTAAAAATCTTACGAGCACTGTACCAATTCCTATGTTTAAGAAATCAAATGCAGGCCTCAGTCCAAAGATACAGATGGGATTTGGATATAAACTGGCACAGGTAGCCCATGGTAGCTGTATCCCAGCAAGGAAAATAATTGAAATTGCTTCCGGGGGAGCCAGCTGTGTAAGAGGCCTGATGTTCTGACCATTGCAATCAAAGATTGAAGTGTTAGTAACCCCATGATGTATTCTTGCGAGTCAACTGAAGAAAAATAATTATTGAATTGTCCGAATACCTCTTTTCTAGTATACTCCGTTCTCAAAGAAAGATACCTCACCCCTCAGTCTCCAGTTTATTTCGCTAAGGTTGCTCTACTAATTAAAAGCTGTTGTAAGATAAAAAGTGTTTTTTTCTTCTTATAGGTAAACTAAGTATTAGTACCTTAGGGGACAAGCCTTAATAATTAAAGGAGGTCTCCATAAAAGCCGCCTTTGACCCAAGATACCAAGTCTTTTCATGTAGAAATGGCAGACTATAGATAAATTGTTATGCCCAGAAGGCAATCTAACTTTTAATCTCTCTCTCTCTCGATGGCATTGTCTCGGGACACCATTGTTAACCTAGGCATGAATCATTTTGAATGAGGCGGTTCTGAATTCATGAAACCTGGTGGAATCTCATTTCGAGGGGCAAATATTGCAAACAGAGCTAACCATGCCTTACTCACTTTCTTCCGTGACCAGACTCTGAGGTTACTACTTCTTTCGTTGCTTCTGAAAGTCTGGGACTTTTACGGTCCAAGCACGCTGCTATTTTAGAGTTCGATCTGAAACGAAGCCGCCAATTCAGTCCTCTAGGTACCTTGACTGGCATTTGAGTCCGTTTTAAGAATCACAGGCTCAGCGCAAGAACTTTATAGGAATAGTAAAGGGGAGCCTCAGAACTAGAGTCCAGGCCTGTTTCTTACCTTTGTTCCTAGACTATTGCTTTTCAACCTTTTGCGAGCCTCTGCCTACGGCTAGATCTAGTCGATTGATTAATTCCTTCTGCACAGGAGGTTGAAACCCCTACGCAGGAGGCAAGTGAATTTTGCATAAAGAAAGCGATAGGAGTCGTTCATTTTCGTACTTGTGTGCCACCCTTTAGAATTTTTAGCCACTATCTGGCAAAAGCTCGAGCTAAGTTGACCTAGTCGATGAGCAGCTGCCACAGGACGTCACTTACCTTAGTCTTGCTGGTCTGCACAAAGTAAGGCCCTCCCCAGATCAGCGAATGATTTGGGACTGTTTTGAAAAGCGGTTTTATCAGGAAGTCAAAATGGCTCCATGCGGAGCAGCTGTTGAAACGACGGATCTACAGACCTTTAATATGTTCCCTGGCAGCAGGAAATGTCGCTTAACAAAAGTAAATTGCAGAAAGTCTGCATAAAAATTGAAATCTACCTAAAAATAATAAAGACTGGGCGAAGATAAAAATATGGTAGTAAAGTATGCCGCCAGCTAAAGGTGGGCGGTAGAACTCTGTGACCCACAACCTAGCAAAATTTCTGAAATTAAAAGTTAAAGAATTACAGATTCTGTTCTTTTTATATAATAATGAAAGAACCCCAGTTTAGAAATATCCCCGTGCAAAAATGAGGTTCAGTTTATGAGCTTAACAGGCTTGACGTACGGAAGCAAGAATCAGTCATTTTCTGGGGTGCTAGAAATTAGTTAGGAGTAATCCCTCCATAGACCCCTAACCATGGCTCAACGAAAAACTCGGCCATTAAATAGTGTGAATAATATGACTACAATTAGGCAAAACATCCAATAGGCTATGAACAATTTTGGCCAAAGCCTGTTATGTAGTTAGCACTGACAGCTGATCTTATGGCGTCTAATTAGGCTTCATGTGACCTGCGTTGTTCCCTATTAGGTCGCTACCTGCGCTGACAAATTTTCTCGGGGAAAGCTAAATCATAGGTTTGTAAACGTGAGGCACCATTGTTCAGTCACCAAGTAGCTTCAGAAGAGGGAAACTTGTCTTGAATTTTATGGAATATAAAAGAACTATCTAAAAGGTGGTTCAATTTTATGAATTAGTAGCGGTGCTGGTACGGTAGGGTCCATACATGAAGCCGCCTTTGTGCCCTAGGGATTTTATGGGCTGGATTTCTAATACATCTAGGATGAAAGACTAAATGCTGGTATTGCACAACTAAATTTTAGCGATACGAATGGAAATCGAACTATTCAGGGCAATTTACTGCCAAGACGCAACAAAAGAATTGCCACAGTAAACAGTGGTACTCACTTCTGTTCCTGGAAAAAGCAAAGGGGTCAGATAGATTTTTCCAGAAGCCGTGGACTAAGAAAGCTCCTAAAATAACTTTTCTACAATTAGGACTTAGCTAGACATTAACATCCATCCATGAGTGCAGTCCCTTTAAAACGATCTGTTCCTTGGACACCAGTATGAAATACTTTTGGGCTACCAGCAGTCGTCACATAGATTTGAGGCGGTATTAACAGCTAAAAAGAACTTTCCTACGCTTTAGGAAGCAACGTCGTTCGAGAGACCATCACAAAGGGTCTATCCTTAGCTTGAGAGACTTTCATAAAGTGGATGTAAAGACACGGCTTGGCCCTGTATCGTCGAACAATTGATTATTAGGGACGGAGCCAGCCACTGTGTCTTCTGTTATTAGATTGTCTCTATTACACCCATGGAGTGGCTAAGACTTGCTAAGTTCGCCACATTCCGTCGCCCTCACAGAGGTTAACTATAATGGAATAAAACCAAGGTGCTATGAACCATTCTGCTATGGGCGTTAAACCGGAAGTCTTCAGCCAGGCATAGCTCGCTACGACCGGTAAGCCTCACTGATCTTTAATAGGTTTGTAAGAGACTTTTAATTGGCAGGATTTGGAGTCTGAAGAGTACCTTCTCTAACTTTAACTGACCGATCCTGGTGGCTGATGATAAACCGGATAGGGGCAGAAACCGCCATTAGACTGCCGTTATGATCGGCTATGGTCTTCAACTCAGTGGATCTATCTTTTGGGACCTAAAGGATTTCAAATCAGGCTAGATTTCGACAGGAGATATCGTTCCTCTCATCCATGGTGGCCCTCCTAGATAGAATTGGCTAACACACAGAGTCCAGTAACCCCCGGTTAATTGAATCCCTTGCAGCTAGTCAAAAAAGGTACAGATCTAGGTAAATACCATTTCTTGGCCTTACTCGTCAAAGACTAGTTTAATGGAAACCTCCAGCGGACAAAGCGCTGGCTATAATGCAATGGCGTTTAGAGCCTGATTTTTAACCAGTAGTCAGCGTTATCATTATCAGTTTGGCAATTATATAATAAAGTATAAATTTGCCTAATATTCAAAGGGGATTAGGGTTGGTATTAGACTGGAATTAAACGCCAATTAAAAGAAGGGTCGGGGACGGCCATATGTTATCAAACAGAGCTGGGGTAAACATCCGGGCAAGTTATAACATATGTGCTGCGTAAAATAGCAAGCCTTTAGCTATGGGTATTCTTTCGGAGTATTTGCTAGGGGAAACGGATGCTTGGTAGAACCTATTGGACTGGACGGCAGACCCACCTAGTAATATTTGGAGCGGCTGGGGACTTGTCAAGGGAGAGCTCGCTCCCTAGATTTAAAATATAACACGGAAAGAAAATGTAAATAATTCCACCATGAGCTGAAGTCACCAATAAGAAACCCGCAACTTGAATTAGCCCCTAACAAGTTAAGGGATGATCTTCTGACAAAGGCATCCCGCTTCAGATTTTCGGCATATGCAAACGCCCTCGGCAGGGGCAGCTCGAACTCATAATCAGCAGGGCAATTGATGAAACCAGGCTAGGCAGATCAACCCCTGTATTTAGGCTAGGTATACAGGCTGGAACACTGCATGGAACGGGCCAATTGATAGATTGCACCAGAACTGGAGAAACCACCTCCGAAGTTGGGGAATTACGCCCTTTATTTGAATGGATACCTTAAGGTGACTTAAGAAAGCTATTCATACACCCAGAACAACACTGTCAGAAAAGGTTGGATTACTAACTGACTTGGCATTCACTAACTTTAGGGTATTTCTCAAGGATTTACCCTCCGACGATATGGTTGGAAAGTACGTTTTCTGTTTGAGGACCAAGATTGCGCAGAATCCTCTCACATATAAAGCTGTTGATTTTGGTTCGACTTCTACCAAAATGACATAGGAACCTAACTAAAGACGTGAATTTGATAGCGCAATATTTGGTATTGGGATCACAATAGGGAGTTGAGGTTTGTTCTCATATGTGAGGTTGCACTCACAGAGATATTGCAATGATGCTACTGTCATGAGACATAAAATCACTAATTTTATAAAAATGGCATTCATAAAATTGATATCATCTGATATATGGAAATCTTCTACCAGCACTTAAGATGCTAAGACATTTAGAAAACTTGTTTAACAATATACACTTTTAATCAAAGATTAATCAGAATCACAAGTAGGTTATATCACAATCTGTTTATAACATAATTGTCACATTAGGCAAAAGACATGCATTTTATTATGTGGTTTTTTAAAAAAAATAGAAATTTATATTCATTTTTCTACCAAGTCTATCTAGAACAAGGCAGCTAATAATATTGAATAAAAATAATATTTGTCTGAAAAGAATAATAATCACCAATTAAAAATATCCACCATACTGAGGATAATAAACTGATGTCATTTTATTAGGTCACATAAGGATACAATTGCAATCTTTAAAATGAAATTTAAACTAAAAAGCAAATTTTTTCTAAAGGATGTTCTGTTAAATCCACCAAATCTTAAAATGGTGCTTAGAATCAGAGGATTAAAACAATGGCCACAGACCATAGTCATGTTTATTTATTTATTTATTTATTTTATTAGATTTTATATTCTCCCAGAGGACTCAGTTCAACTTATAGGCATAATATTTTTTCTATTACCTGTTCATTCTCAGAAATGATAAATATAGAAAAAAATGTTTCTTTTGGCCAGTCTGGTTTCAAAATCTTGAGATTCACATTATGTGATAAGATACATATACATTAAGTTATACATGTGATACTCATTCTGCTGCTGCACTACATTGTATGTTGAGAGTAATTTTAAACACAAAAGATCTCTGGGGTTGGTTGTCAGAAGACAAACATGATTTTCTAAAAATTAATCAAAATTTCATGATTCTGTACTGTATATATCAGAGGCAATTTGTGTAAAAGATGTTCAAATGAATGATGTGTATAAGGCAGATGATTCCATGACTGATGCAGAGCATTTATGAGATTTTTCAGCAATTAATGAGTTAGCCTAGCAAAAATTTGACTCAGGTTCCTGAGGCTGAAACAGGCCCATTTCAAGACTTCTGTATGGAGGTTTTTATCCCATGTGGAGGCATTCCTTGAGTCTATGGAAAATGGCTTCTAGCTTAGGAGGGGAATGGTATTACTGGACTTCCAGAATACAAGTCTGTTTTTTGCCTCCCAGGCTCTATTTTAGCTGGGTGGCAAAACAGTCAGGCTCTGAGGTCCAACAAAAATTTCCAGACTTAACTTCCAGGATGCCCATTATTATCCCAAAATTTGATTTTTATTATTCAAGAAACTGATGTTGAGATTCAAAAGACCTTTAAGTAAGATAAATAAAAAGAAAAATTAAAGGCATATTCAGATGATGTTATCAAAAGAAATTTGATGATTTTGTTTAAAATTTTATTTTAACATTCTTATAATAACATATCAAATATTTTAATGTACCATCATAAATTAATGGATCTGAATTCACTCTTTCATTCTTTACTTTACAAATTTCATCATTCTCCTCCTTTATCTCTTTTCTCCTCTCTATTCTTCCTTCCTTTTTTTCTTTTATTTCTCTTTCTATTTTCTTCTGGGTGGGGAATCATCAGTCCACCAGTTCTGTGTGATTCTGTAGAGCTGTTTAGACAGTCACCTGTTGTCAATAGCTCAGAAATCTGCCTGGGCAAAAAAGATGAGCATTGAAGTAGATCCCAGAAAGCCCCAGAATGATTTCTGGTTTTGTTGGGAGTTCTATAGCTGAAAAAGCTCCAGAATCCAGAAGCTTCAAATGTAAGAACAAAGGGCCCATCTCTGTGACTGAAAAGGATTATTGATAGATTGCAACACAGAAAGAGCCAAAACAGGAGGGCTGGCATTTGATTGTAAGATGATTTTTCCCTGACAGAGAATATTTGTATTCAAGAGTGAGACAGAAAGATCTTTGTGTCTTGAAAGTGAAAGCTAAGATAAGGAACCAGGAAATGTTGATTACAATTGCATGGAACCTTTAAGAAGAATATAACAAGATAAATGGAATAAATCTATTATCTTTTCTTACAGTGTTTAAGAAGAAAGTTTGTTAACTTTTATTCCTTTTTTTTCTTCTTCTTGGATTAATTTAAAATGGCCTAAGCAAAGAGATTTAACACTTCTAAAATATTAAATTTCATAGAGGAAATTGAGAGAGGATATTAAAGAAAGTCTAAGGAATTTTTACAGGAGCATGGAGGCTCATCTTTCAGAAATAGATCATAAATGGAGAAATACTGAAAAGATTTGGTGAAGAGCAGAGGAGGGAGATGAAAAATTAAAGGAATCAATTACCCATATTGTTATCTATCAGACAGAAGAAAGACTGGATGAATGCAAATTAATTTAGATTTAAAGGAAAATAGATGAAGTTCAAATTAATCTGAATTTAGAAAATAAAATAGATGATATCAGGTTATTTGAGGCAGATGAAGAAAGGTTATATTACAACATAAATTAATGGAATATGCTATAGGGTGAGAGGATTAAAAGAGTGTGAAGAAAATTGAAAGAGATTTATTCAGGCCTTTGCTCAGATAGAGGGAGTGGAACCAGAAGATTTTGAAGTTAATATTGAAAATTTATGTTAATTCTTGGTGGGCAAGGCAGAAGTGTTTAGAGATGGTTATTTATTTTACAAATAAGAAGATTAGGTATGGAATTTTGCAAGCATTTTATAAAAATAAATTTCAAATATTGGACAAGATATAATAATGAAGGAAATTCTCCAAAATGTTAAGAAAGAAAAGAAGGCCTTTTAGTGGATGATTTAAGAAACATGATATATTTTAGATAGGTTCCAGCTTTTAACAGTGAATTATAAAGGAAGAAAGTATTTTCAATACAATTTGTAAAGCACTAGTATACTAATGTATAAAGAGATTAAATTTTTGGAAATGTGACAGAAGAAGGGAGGGAGAATGTTAACTATTATATATGATTATGGTTAATTTTGTAAATGATTTATTTTGATATAAATGTAATTTGGAGTACTATTTATATATTTGAGGTATAAAGGAATAGGAAGATGGAGTTAACTTTGAGGATAGATTTTAGGAATCTGGATTAAATATTATATTTAAGAGATGGAGGTTGTTATATGGCTAATTAGAATGTAATTTTATAATAGATATTTTGGATAAGTTATAGGTGTAATTTTAATAATGTTATTTGATATAAGGGAAAGTGAAGATTTTAATTATTACAATTGATATTGGATATCATATTATTTGTTGTATATAAATGTTAAAGATGTGAAAAGATGGACTATTGTTTACTTGAAGGTTGACATTGAAATTAAGTTGGAAATATGAACTTTGAGAGACTGCTTAAGGAAGAAAGACATTTTAGAAGAACCTTTGGTGAATATTGGAAGATGGAGTTTTGATATTGATTGATGGTTGGATTAAAAACTATGTACTTTATTCAAGAACAAACACTAACTCAATGAAATTTCTGAGAACTCTAGAGTGGAATGGTCTGATATATAAATGGATTGGAAGAGTATCTTCTGTCCTGGAAGAGGAGGTTTTATGAGATTATGATTATGATTTGGCTATATTTTAATTTTGTTGTTAGTTTTATACCCTGTATTCGGTCTGAAGTCCTGGGGTGAGGAGGAAGGGTGGAGGGGAGGGGGATGAGGGTAAAATGGATTGATAGTTAATGTACAAAGATGATTAAGATGTATTAATGTAAGATCGAGCCTGGCTACCACTTCAGTGATGAAATTTGGTGAGCTTGATTTGTTCATTTTCTTTTCAGTTTCAGTGATTGAGGGAAACACTAGTTGACTCTGGAGGGTAAGTCATAAAACTAATTGGTTCTGAGCAGGATTATTAGTTGATCCTGGCTGACCCAGGATCATAAACAATTTTGGCCCACTTACATGGAAGTCATGGACAATTTGAATACAGGTATAGATTTTTAGGTTGTGACATTTCAGGCTTGTTTGTTGTCTCATGAATTTCGCAGAGGAGGTCAGCTTGGTTCCACCCAGGATGTCCTGATGGAGTTCCATGATTAGCTTGAGTTGTCTCCTGGACCTCAAGCAGGATTCACTGAACTAGGGGTTTGGCTCCCTGATCACGTGATCCGGGGAAGAGGGTAGTGGCCTGGGTCAACCACCACAGGTGAGGCCATACTAGGACCTACCTAGTGGCACTGAGGGAAGCGAGGCTACGCCTCCTCCCTCATTGCGGCAGATAACCGCCCAGCCGCCCTGCCGGTGACCCGCTCCCTCCTTCACCAGGGGAGCGGATGACCCGTTGCAGGGACGTGCTGAGGAGTTTAGTTATCTATACGATAAAATCGCTCAGCTTCGGACGTCTGGACCAAAATTGCAGCGATTCAGATGAGGCGTCTGAGGGTGGTCTTGGTGATATGTTTGGGATGAGTTTGACCCTGTGGCTCCCGAGGACATGGACAGGTTGTTGGGAGAATGCCACCACATGTTTACTGGACCCGTGCCCTCCTGGCTGGTGCTGGCCACTCAGGAGGTGACACGAGGCTGGCTCCAGGGATTACTGCTTCCTTGTTGGAGGGAGTCCTTGAAAGAGGCGGTGGTGAGGCCCTCCTCAAGAAGCCTTCCTGGACCCAGCTTAGGTAATTATCGTCGTCTCAACCCGCCGAAGGTTGTAGAGAGTATGGTGGCATATGCTGCACCTGGATGAAACTGTCTATCTAGACCTGCTTCCAGTCCGCTTCCGCCCCAGCACGGAGACGGCTTTGGTCATTGGATGATCTCTGGAGGGCCAGGGATAGGGGTTGTTCCTCTGCCCTGGTCCTATTAGACCTCTCAGCGGCTTTTGATACCATCGACCATGGTATCCTGCTGCGCCTTGGAGGGATTGGGAGTGGAGGCACCGCTTATCGGTGGTTCTCCTCCTATCTCCGACCGTCGCAGACGGTGTTGACAGGGGCAGAGGTCGGCCCCGAGGTGCCTCACTTGTGGGTGCCGAGGGTCGATTCTCGCCCTTCTGTTCAACATCTATATGAAGCCGCTGGGTGAGATCATCAGTGGCTTGTGAGGTACCAGCTGTACGCTGATGACACCCAGCTGTACTTTTCCACACCGGGCCACCCCAATGAAGCTATCAAGTGCTGTCCCGGTGTTTGGAAGCCGTGACGGGTCTGGATGGGGAGAAACAGGCTCAAGCTCAATCCTCCAAGACAGAGTGGCTGTGGATGCCGGCATCCCGGTACAGTCAGCTGAGTCCTCGCTGACTGTTGAGTCATTCTGGTGGTGCGAAGGGCGCTCCTGGATGAACGGCTGTCTTTGAAGACCATTTGACGGCCGCTCCAGGAGAGCTTTCCACCAGGTTCGCCTTGCGCGCCAGTTGCGCCTTTCTAGACCGGGATGCCTTATGCACGGTCACTCACGCCGTGACATCTCGCCTGGATTACTGCAATGCCTCTACATGGGGCTCCCCAGGGGCATCCGGAGGCTTCAGTTAGTCCAGAATGCGGCGCTGGTGATAGAGGAGCCCTCGTGGCTCCCGCATGACACCTATCCTGCGAAGACTGCACTGGCTACCTGTGGCTTTCCGGGTGCGCTTCAAGGTGTTGGTGACAATCTTTAAAATGCTCCATGGCATAGGGCCGGGCTATTTACGGGACCGCCTACTGCTACCGAATACCTCTCACCGAC